>NC_062211.1:330000-335000 GCF_912470025.1 Vespa velutina
ACATCTCTCGAGCCAAGTACAGTCAACATTTCTAATAACACGAAATAGACCCATTGTGTTTGACGTTTTAACGTTTATCAGAGGAAGAATGGACAGCAGCTTCCGAATGTACCTTTCCTTTCTCTATCGTTGGTTGTATGCATATACGAATCACGTTTTTGTACGTTCATTGCCGATCCGTCTTTCTCCATAATGGAACGACGAAAATCTAGATTGTCTCGAGAGAACCATTTACTTCGACCTCACACAGACTATTTACCTTCGCTTTCGTCACTTACGTTAATTAATTGAAAGCTCTTAAAACTCTCTATTCTGTCGTTTTGTTGGGCAACTAGAAGCAAAAAATAAAAAAAACGAAAAAAAAAAAAACAAAACGAAAGAATAAGGGAGCACAAATTTCACAAAAATATAAAAAGGATTTTTCATTTATATTTAAAGAAGGAAGAGAGTTTAATTCGAAAATAACTTTTAATCATATACACGGAAGAGAGAGAGAGAGAGAGAGAGAAAGAGAAAGATAGAGACAAAGAGAGAGAGAGAGAGAGAGAGAAAGAGGAAAACAGAGAGAGAGAGAGAGAGAGAGAGAGAGAGAGAGGGAAAGAGGAACGTACATAGCACGGTAGAAATGATTTTCAGCTGACATCATTGGGCAAACATAATTCCGGAGTAAGTAACGTTCGGCTGACTCTACGCTACGCGCTGCGGTGAAACCGCAAAACGCGCGCCTCCATCCGGCCCCCTTATCCTTCGTGTAACCTAACCAAACACGTCGTACACACGAAATTTCAGAGAGCAAGAGAGAGAGAGAGAGAATGTGTAAGCGTATACACTTGAAGGGCCACGTCCTCAAAGGTCAGCTCGATTATCGTGAGTACTTGTGTGGATATAGGAAAGAGGAGCCTGTTTACACGCTATACAAGAACGACAAGGTTGACGATGAGATGGGAGATGTTTTTACGAGGAGACATGTTCTACGTGAATTATCGTCCCTCTTAACGATACGATTCTTTTCATTATTGTTAATTCGGTAAACACATTTATCTCTCGTACGATATGTTTCGTGGATGACACTTTTGTACGTATTAAAAGTTAATTCGACCAATAAATCTGAATGAGTTATAATATAATTATATCATAAATAATGCAGAGACGATACGAAAACGAATATCATGGAAAATCTATCTCGTTTAATAATCGATGAATTATTAACATGCCATTTGTCTATTGATAAATTATACAATGATGTTGTTAAAAGCCCTTTCATTTAACAATTACAAACGTTTAATAGTTTACATTTGAAAATTGAAGGTATAAATGAATTTTTATTTATTATTCCTATCATTATAAAATCCGAAGAATTAGGTAAATTAATAAAATGTGTACATGTATTTATCTTATCTATCGATAATAATTATTATTAGAAAGAAGAACGAATTGAAATCGTTTGAAGTTTTGTTAATCGTAAATAATTGTCATCGGGAAATAGCGATACAGTTTATACTATCTTTTATCTAACTTTGAAAAAAATTCTTCTCGAGTCGGATAAAAGCTGAGTTTCAACGATGAGCTTCATAAAACCCTCGTTAAAACGAATCCCGTACGTTTATCAGGACAATTCCGTAGCCGTAGAAATGAAATTCGTGGGGAAAGGCTAAAGCGAACGTGGCAAAAAGGGTATGCGAGTTTGCGTCAAGAAATCGGAACTACTTTCCTTAACTGCATAACCAATTGGCAAGCGAAGCCAACGAGGAGGGCAAAAGAAAGAGAGGAAGAGAGAAACTTCCGATAATTCTTATCTTCGAAAGCCGGAGTGTGCAGAACGTTCCAACGAAAGGCGCTTAACTTTGCCGAATGTTTTACCAAACGAGGCCGCTATCATCCGGTCATGGTTAAATATTCTACTCCCCTTTTCCTATTTTCCCTTCTTCCAGCCGTCCTCGTCGCCATTCGAAATAGTGCACGCGTTTTTTCCTTCGTTTCTCGTCGTTGACTTTTCCACTAGAGCGAGAGAGAAAATGAGAGAGAACAAGAGAGAAATATGTGTATATATATATATATATATATATATATATATATATATATATATAATACATATGCATATAAAGTTACACGTACAGGGTGTTCCGTTTATCTCGAAAAATTGGAATATCTCGTGAGATACTCAATTTACCAAAAACATATTTTTACAGTTTTGTTTCGTACGAAGGGAAGACACATCTTATGATCCCAAATATTCTTTTTTGCGGAGGAAATTTCAAAGTCGAATAGATTTTTTTTTTTTTTTCTTTTTTTTTAAACGAAACTACTACACATTCTCCCTTTCGTAATTCGATAATATTTCTTGAGAGGATTTCAATGACTTGCCATATGAGATTACTTCTATATGGGATTATTATTATTAAATACTGTTATAAATTATTTCGTAAAATTACGACTACCTAAAGAGTATAAATGCTGTATCCCATGTTCCCGAATGTTAAGTCTGTATGTTATAAACAAAGGAATTTTTTACGAAATAAATTTCATTTAGGTAAGGTAATTTAAGAAGAACAGTTTTGCGTTTACAGCATTATTATATTGCATCGTATTATATTATAGCATTATTTATATAATTGAATAAATATTTGTATAATTATTAGAAAACAATATATCGTACTATCGATAAAAATGAAAATAAATCCGATCTGTTTTACATTAAATCACACCATTATTCTCTTTATACGAAAAACAATCCATTCCATTTCAAATTCTGGACAAAACAAAACTTCTTCCCCCAAATAGAATTTTGTATCGGGATGCAAGAAGAAGTGGCACGCAAAGATTGTGCCACCTTCAAGTAAGTTATATTCTCTTGTTAAAAATTTCAAAATTATGGGACAAAGCGAAAATTTTTCTCGAAAATTAATTTCTGTATTAGAAACAAATAACGCGAGAAGAAAAGGTGGCACATAATATTATTACACATTTTTATTTTTTTTTTCAGCATACAAGATGAATAGAAAACTTAATTTGAGGAAAAAATTGTTTGTTTTGTCGGAAATATAATGATTGATTTTTTGAATAAGGAGAATAATGGTAGGATTAAATAGAAAATTCTTCGGATTTATTTTCAGCTTAAACATTTTTATTTTCATTTACCATTAGCAATACATAACAAATACATTTTATTTGATAATTATACAATTACGTATTTAATCATAGAAATTGCACTATAACACAATATATAATACAATTTAATACAGTATAATGCAATATAATACACAGTATAATACAATATAATGCAATATAATATAATATAATACTGCTGTGAACAAAGGACGAACTTCTTATCTTCCTTTTTTATACTTGTGAAATTACCGGCTTAAGTAAACGATATTTATTCAAAAATTTATAACATGCAGTTTAACAGCCGTAAATCTGCGATATAAAATTTATACTCTTTAGGAACTTACAAATTTACAATATAATTTAGAATATTTTACAATAATAAATGACATCATATGGCATGTCGTTTAATTCGTCGCAAATATCATCCAATTGTGGAAAGAAAAAATATATCCGTTTCATTAAAAAAAGAAATGATTTTGACTTTGAAATTTCCTCTATCATTTGACCTGTAAAAAAAAAAAAAAAAAAAAAAAAAAAAGAAATTGCCACCGAACGATGTGCTCCTTCATACTAAACAAATCTATAAAAAGAGTGTTTTAGTTTCAGTCTATCCCAAGATATTCCAATTTTTAGAGATAAACCGAACACCCTATATATATATATACATACATATATAAGAGATAACCATACACGTAACTACGTATGTGTTAATGCCTAACCCGGTATTATAAAAGTACCAGCTAAGCTTTTCAATTTTTATCTCCTTCTTTATTTCCCCTCCCCCCGCCCTCTCTCTCTCTCTCTCTCTCTCTCTCTCTTTCTTTTTCTCTCTTTCTCTTTCTTCTTTAAATAAATATCGTGGAACTTTTGAAAAGCTTGAAATAATATGAATGATTTCTAAGTTGGAATGAACATAACGATTAAAGTTGAATTGTTCAATTGTCTAATTTGATTGTTATTTATTATTTTGATATAATAAATAACAAAGAGAGTAATGAGAGTTCGTTAATCGTAAAGTGATGAAAATCGTTCGAATTGACATGTCGAACGGTCGAATACGACAGACTGTCGTACAAATTATATTTCCCGCGAAATGAATTCGCGATTAGCGAACGAGACGAGAGGACGAGACAAGGGGGCGCGAGGAATAACGTTGAGCGAGTTTTCGGCATTGCCGACGAACATGAATGGATAATGAGTCGGACGATAAATTCAATTTACGTCGCGAGAACGTTCAGAGATTTTCTCGTAGGTGCTCTCTCTCTCTCTCTCTCTCTCTCTGTGTGTGTGTGTGTGTGTGTGCGTTTCTCTCGGCTTCTATCAGCGTGTCGATATACGGAGTTAGGTATATTCTCTTGGATTTCATCGTTCTTATCACGTACCTTTTGTTTTCCACGATTTTCTGATCAACCTAAGTGGGTTACGATCGCTTCGAATTCTTTCCTTGCTGTCTCTCTCTCTCTCTCTCTCTCTCTCTCTCTCTCTCTCTCTTCTCTCTTCTCTCTCTCTCTTTTTTCTTCATTTTTTTTTTCTTTTCTCTTTTTTTTTTCCATTCTCGCAATAGATCCCAAAGTCGTTTTCTTCTTTTACTTCTTATTTTACAAAAGATAGATAGTTTCGTATCAAAAAGTTTCCTGACGTGTTTCCAACACATCAAGGGATTTATACGGGATAATGGATTTATTTTTGAAAATAGAAGCAAGTTGTGATCGAAAAGAAATTGAATAGAGTTAATTCTACTTTGAAAAATCGTTTCGTTCTTGATAGGTTCAAATATACAATATATATAAATATATATATATATATATACACATACGTTTCGCATATTTTTCGATTTAAAAATGAAACGATAAAGGTAACATTTGCGATACTACCGTTGAAAAAGCAAAGTA
>NC_062211.1:342500-365000 GCF_912470025.1 Vespa velutina
AAATCGACGTAAACTAGAGAATACAATAGCCCTATACAATGAGCTCTATTGTATTATACCATGGATTTTCTCATCGATCTCCGTTGTGGCTTTCTGTCTCGCTTTCTTTATCTCTTGCTTTTACGTAGATCGCGGAGTATACACGCTTGACTTGAAATTGCTAACTATAGTTAGAACGATCTCTCTCTTTCTCTCTCTCTCTCTCTTCTTATATTTTAAACAATACTTAATATCTTGAAAAGAAAACATGTAAATCTTATTACTAATAGCAACTAATAGAATTGAAATATTATATTCGTTATATTAAAGTTAATCGACGTGAATAAATATAATATAAAATAATAAAGAATTCAATATGCTATTCTTTCGAAATAATTTTAAATTAAAAATTAAGAATATATTTGGACTTGATACTGAGCAGGATGCAAATGAAATCTTTGAAATTATAGGATATAAAATGTATGCCGATATATGATTTATGTTCATATTCGATAGACAGGAAAATTAAAATTGGGTATTTATCAATTTGCGATAAGCACAAAGCTGGATTATGCATTTAGTGCATCGATCATAAGTAAACATTTAATTATTTTTTTATTATAATTTTGTACTTTTTTTTAGCTCCTTGTAGAGATAAAAATTTATATGTATGGATATTTCAACAAAATGAATGGAAAAAAGAAAATACTGAAAATAATGGAGATTGATGGGAACAATTAAGTATTTTTTTCTTCTCAAAATAAACTATGTCTGTATTACAAAATAACTATACTTTTTGCAACGATCATTTGAGTACTTATTTTTCTTTTCTGAAAAAGATCCGTCTCAAGATGTCGCTAGATTTTTTTTTCGAAATATTGAAAATTACAGAAGATATTCGATTTTTAACGAAAAAAAAGTCAATTTATGTTTATTGAATAATTTGTGAATTATTCTTTTACAATGACAAAATTATTATTTTCGAGGTTTTGAAAAATATACAGTATTTTTTTTTTTTTTTTAAGTCAAAATTATTCATTCCCTATAAATGACAATTGTTCAAAGTATTCCTGGGATGTAGCATGTGGCCAAGTGCATAATTAGAAATTATTATGAGTTATGCACAACAACTAGGGTTAAAAAAAAAAATTCGATTCTTACGATAAAGATGAAATATTCTTCAATATCACCGATAGGTAAGCCAAAGATATTCTGTTGTGTGATACGAAGGAAAGCCAAGGGCTAAGGGAAAGGTTAACAGGTTTCCTAGGCGTTTGAATATGCTAGTAGTAGAATAGACAGATATCGAGAGATAGAAAAGGATAGAAAGTAAGAGAGAGAGAGAGAGAGAGAGAGAGAGAGAAAGACGGAGAGGAGGGAGAGAAGGAGGGAGAGTTGTCTCATGGTCTTACATCTTTGTTAAGAGACGGAGAGAGAGAAAGAGAGAGAGACGGAGAGAGAGAGAGAGAGAGAGAGAGAGAGAGAGAGAGAGAGAGAGAAACTTGTTCGAAATTACCCGAGAGCGAGAATTTCAAACGGCACGTAGCAATTCCGATAAAGCTTCCATTGTTTGGTCATCGCCAGCCGGTTTTCGCTCGGATTACTCGTGAACTTGATGTGGCTGCGCTCGAGGATTCTCAAAGTTTCCTCGTGATTTATATTTAACGTCAGCTTACCAGTCGTTGAAGCAACGGTCCGTTCCGAAGACGACGACTATGACGACAACGACGACGACAACGACGACGATGATGAAAACGAGAAAGAGATAGATAGAGTCAAGATAAATTCACGTAACACCAAGTAAGTGACATTTAGATTACTCTTTGCTAAAGACGACATCGAAGGAGCCACGAGTTTTATCGTACGTCGCCTTTAATCGTAATAATACTTACAAAAAAGCTTTTTAAGTTACGGAAAAAGAAAAGTCAGTGAGAATGGTTAGGTGGACTTAACGAAGAGTGAGTCACAGTTGATGATGGAGGAGAAAGGAAAGAAATTATTCCGTGTACATTTTGTTTACGAGAAATATTTATTTGACTCTCGTATAATTTTTCGAATTAAAAGAAAACCCCTCCCCCCTCCCTCCCACCTCCCTTTGAGAAAGAACCAACGAACGTGATTTTAAAAATTTCTATGACCTATAATTTAGTGACTGTGAATAAGAAATTTTTGCATTTTAAACTTTGCAATATGAATTCTCCATTTAATTTTAATTGGACGAAATATATAACAATTATGAAATACCTATATGAATTACTTCGTTTAATTGTAAAGAGAGAAAGGGAGAAAGAGATATAGATAGATAGATAGATAGAGAGAGAGAGAGAAAGAGAAAGAATACGACTGTGGGCTTATTTTTAAAGATGGAACAGATTTAAGAAAAGAACAAAAAGAATGTAGAATAATACAGAGGACGAGGGTGCAATGACGAGAGGGAGAAAATAGCGCGAAAGTCGAGGCCAGTATGCGTAATCCTTCGCGGCTGGAAGGATGGCAAGCGAGAGGCCACAGTGGCCGGTGGGGCTTTAGAATTTAGCACGTCGAAAGAAAAATCTGTTCTGGTCTTGCCGTCCGTTTTTGTCGTAGATTATCTCGCTTTGGCGCCGGTACGAGGACGAATAAAATGAATGTACACACCAATACAGAAACTCTTATAGATACATACATACATACATATATATGTGGATATTCATGTAGTAAGAGGAAAGAAAGAAGAAGAAGAAGAAAGAAAAGAGAGAGAGAGAGAGAGAGAGAGAGAGAGAGAGAGAGAAAACGAGGTAGAAGAGAATTTTCTGCTTTTGGAGGAAGAGATTGAGCGAGGAGAGTGGAGAGGGTTGTAAAAGAAAAGAAGAGAAAAGGGGACCGTATGGCGATACACACACACACACACACACACACACACATATATACGCACGCATATATAGAAAGAGAATACCTCGCACGATGGACACGGAAGGTTTTTAATTAGCCAGGTAATTCCAGAAAGCCTATTCCTGCAACGCTGGAGATTTGTTTCGCTCTGGAGCGAGGGAGAAAGAGAGAAAGGAAGAAAGGAAAGAAGAAAGAAGGAAGGAAGGAAGGAAGGAAGAAAGGAATGGTGGGGATATGGCGCGGTTTAGTGAATGCCACGGCTAAAGGCCGCTTCTCGGCCTCTTAACCGCCTCTAACGTGGAAAAGCGCGGCTACTTCGGCGCGTATACACATACCGTTGAAGTTTACTTCGCTAATTCAGCAGCGAGCCTTGTGGAAGTAGTAGTTGAAAAGGGGTAGATTTGACCGAGCCACCGTCTATTTCTCTCTCTCTCTCTCTCACTCTCTTTTTCCCTCTCTCTTTCTCTCTCTCTCTCTCTCTCTCTCTTTTTCTCTTTCTCTCTCTCTTACTCTTTCTTTTATGCCGACTTTACTCTCGCTGAAATACGTATGTATGTATATACATACACATACATAACACATAACACATACATAGAGAAAATTGTGTTTGCTCTGCCGTTCATAATTAGAGCGTATGTACTGCGCCCTCGAAAACTCGAGGACAATTCCAAAAGAAATAAAGGTGGAAAAGCTAATCGAGTAATATATACGATGGAAGAACTTGAATTCCTTTACGAATACCTCTTTGCTCGACGCCGTTCGTCATTTGTTGTTCTCTCATTTTCTACTTTTATTTCGTTTGATCGTTGATTTCTTCTTTTTTCTTTTCTTTTCTTTTTTCTTTCTTTCTTTCTTTCTTTTTTTCTTTCTTTCTTTCTTTTCCTTTTTTTTTCTTTTTTTTATATCCTTATCACGATCGAGTGAGACACATGTCGTGACGATATCGTCCGATCGAACGATGAGAGAAGATTGATATACATTTAGAGTTAAAAATATTAATAAATATTGATACGTTATATTTCTAATATCCGCTTCTAATTAAAACATGAATAATTTCGAGATTTTAATGGAAAATTGATTTTTATAAAATCACCTTTCATTACCTAACGATTAATTTTCCTTTTTTTAGAAAATTAATTTACACCTATCCGATTTATTTATAACGTAATATTTAAGAATCATATTCGGATAATCCAATCGATAAACTAATTAAATCAGAATGAACATACGATACCGGTTTGATTTATTTCGAGTAATAATATCTAATGATATTTATTTTAATGGAGATTTCAAATCAAAGCGTAGACGTATAAAGTAACCACATCTCATTGGTGGCTTTTACAGATTCAAGTCAAGCGTTTAATCATTCAAACGATTAAAATCTATCAAGAATCGCGTTCGTTCTTTTCTTAGTGTGCGCATACTTCGAAGGTGACATTGAAGGTGAGCTGATTTAGACACAAAGCTGTATATAAAGGCTCGACTCCGACGGTAATTCGATTTTCTCCCCATACAACAGTCAGTCAGTTAGTCAGTTAGGTAGGTAGGTAGGTAGGTAGGTAGGTAGGTAGATAGGTAGGTAGGTAGGTAGGTAGGTAGGTAGGTAGGTAGGTAGGCGGGTAGGAAGGCAGGCTGGTAGCTAGTTGCTCGATGCCAGAGGTCGTTAACCCTGTTTTCTCTCTTTCTCTTATTCCTTTCTATCTCCTATAGAGAGATCGAGCGCACGCATAGGAGAGGTTATATGCGGCGCACTCGAGGCTTCTGTGCGCTGCTCTGCCACGTCTTTTGTAACTGCCAGCGGGCCAATCTAAGTGACGTACGGCTTTTGCACGACCTCACGACCTCATACCGCACCGCCATAATCATTTCATACACAATAGTCTCGCGCTACTCCTAGCGGCAAGTGAGCACAACCAGCATGCAGCCGGCAACTGGCAACCGGCAACCACCACCGCACGAGCCGTTGCTAGTGCGAGATCGGCCGAATCGTGAACGGTAAACAGGGTGGTATAGTAGGATGGGTTGGGTTGGGTTGCTTGCCAAAGCAAGCCTGGCTCCTAGCAAGAGTAATGGTTGCAATTTGTACGTACGCCTCCACATTCCGGGGGTCCGGACACGGTACACGCGTGATCCTCGAATTTACACGGCCACGTTTTCAGCCCCTCAAAGTGGGCCGAGTGTTTCAGAGACACGTCCAAACACAACCCTTCCATTTCTACCATTGCTTCCGCTGCTCCCTCCCCTTTTGGTATTGCTGCTATCGCTATCACCGCTAACGTTTCATTGCACCTATCCTCCTCTAGCAAACTTCTCTCGACTCTTCTACGCTCGCGCAGATTGCATTCCCGTTTCCATTTCCTATATCTCTGTTCTGAGTTTCAATTTGTATCTCTTGTATTTCGTCTTTCCCAAAATCTAACCATCTTGCTTTCGGCATACAACGCGTTCGTCTCGATGATAATTCTTTCAAAGATATTCATTATTAAATGTAAATGGTCGAGGTACGATGTTATAAAATAGATAGATTTCTTTTTTTTCCAATTTTTTGTTTCTGTTTCTCTTTTTTTTTTTTTTTTTTCTTTTTTTTCCCCATGTCGATTCTACAGTTCCGGGAAAAAAGTCGAAACATGCCCCCTCAACTCTTTTTTTCCGAAGCATCTATTAATTCCCCAAAGTGATACGCTGAGACGGCATACCTCTCGTAAATCTCTCGAAGGAAACTTCCACTTACGGTTTGACATATTGGCTCGAATTCCGGAAAGCTTTCGAAGTCGGTCGAGTTCAAGGAGTAGGAGGTCGTTCCTCAATTTCTACCAACGAATTCAACTCACTTTCTACCCCCCCATCCCCACCCTCCTAATCTCTATCTCTCTCTCTCTCTCTCTCTCTCTCTTTAATTACCTATCTTTATATTTCTCTATCATTTCTTTTCGTCGTTTGGTCGTTTTACTTTAATAACAAAAGTCACAGCAGTCTGACTACTGTAAAACTGTATCGTTACTATCCCAGCGAAGTCTTTCGCGCGATCGTAATAGTGGTAGTAGGTGGAAATAAATTGACTGAGAATCGAATTTGCAGTAAAACAATGTAACCTCGCGGAATGAATATTCATAAGAAGAACATAACCGCTATAGCATCCCTCGCTTTTCTCCGTGGACCTTTCGTAAAATGCTCGCCTGCGGCTTAAAAAAAAAAAAAAAAAAAAAAAAAAAAAAAAAAAAAAAGAAAAAAAAAGAAAAAAAAAAGAAAAACGAAGAAAAAAGATAGAAGAAGCGGGGACGATGAGACGAAAAACAAACAAAACGAAGAAGAAAAGAAAAAAAGGAACACGGAGAATCGTTCTCCTGGATTTTGGGGTTGGGTAATACGAAGGAAGAAAAGGGAAGGGTTATGTTGAAAAAATAACGAACGTAATGCGAAAACAACGAACGACAATGCTAGGAATATGAAGTGTAGACCTATAAACCTTTCGAGGTGGACAGCGGCCTCGAGATAACGCCAGGCATAAGTTATGGAACGTGTAAATAAATAGAATTACGGAATGGAAGTGAAAAATATCCTATCCCGGCGGGTAGCATAGAGCATTATCACTGGAATTTTATGGACCTCAATGCGAATAGGTTGTTCGCTTTTTGAAAAGAAATTATGTCAGTGAACGTATTAAAATCATATCGTCAATATTGGTACATTGCATTGTTTAAATATAGATATGAGAATAGGAATCGTTAATTTCCCTTCTGTTATCTGTTACATTGTTTTTTTATTACATTATTTAAATATAGATATGAGAATAGGAATCATTGATTTCCTGTTGTTATCTTTTAATTTATAAAATCAATCATTAAAGAGGATACACTTTGTTACATATTTATTAATGAATACCTTATTACCGATATATATTCAGAAAAATATTGAGTGACTATTTCCTTTCATTATTTCTTTTCTTTCTTCCGCGTGCTCTCTCTCTCTCTCTCTCTCTCTCTCTCTCACTATTTCTCTATCTCTCTTCGTCAAGAATAAATTGTAATATTCCAGGAGGAACTTTCCGTATCCTATGCGCCACATTTAGAATTCCACTTCGTCGAGAGTGTATTAGTAACCGAGTAAAGTTGTGTTAGATTTGTGTTTCAAGGAAAGCTTCAGAATTTCGAAAGATCTCTGCGCGCGCCAGCTTCGGCGGCATATTCCATCTTCCAATTATGATATTACTATTGCTACTACAGCCAGTGCTATCTTACTATGCAATATTAATGCACTTTCGTTCGATAAAATAAAATATAAATAAAAAGCAACACGATTACGAATTACATAATACTGCGTATATTTTTCTATGCTATTGTTATAGAAATCAATTAAAGAGCTCTTATCGATACAATCGATAAATGCGCATACGTTAAAAGTTTCTTTGTTTCATTTTAATGCGTTCTTTTTCTTTCAAACGATCAACGGTGTTTTCCTTTTTTCTTATATACCTTTCGTTTCATCGTCTCTAAGCGATTTTACAGGATGTCTCTTCTTCTGTGCATGAATTCGATATAAAGAAATTCAAGGAAGCGAAAAGGCATGGATAACCTAAAGATATCAAACAAAAGAAATAGAGAGATACAGAGAGAGTGAGAGGGAGGAGGAGGAGGAGGAGGAGGAGGAGGAGGAGGAGAAATAAGAGGAAAGGAAAGAGAAGAAAAAGGAGACGACGGAACGATACAGGTTGCAGTTGAATTCGATGTTCCGTGCTAAGGTATCGGGGCAATTTTCCACGGTGTATCGCACAGACATTTTCGTTGTGGAGCTCGTGGAGGAGAACTAGGATGATTTAGTTTCAACGGGACCAACCAGCGAAGGGGATATCGTCCAGGTTGGTTTGGGTTCGAGACGAGGAGAAAGAGAGAAAGAGAAAGAGAAAGAGAGAGAGAGAGAGAGAGAGAGAGAGAGAGAGAGAGAGAGAGAGAGAAAGATAGAAATAGAGACTCCATGGATGTAATTACATGGAAAAAATTCCAGTCAGGTGGTCTCGACCGTTCTCGTTGTTGAGTTAGAGTCGCGTTGCGTCGCGTGTCCTGACTTAGAAATCGGGTTCTGAGTCAATCAGCCAATCGCGTGGGTATACTACGTTCGTCGAGCAGGACTTCGAATCGTAGCTTTTCTACCGAACGAAATGCCTACGGGGCCAATCACGGGGCTCTTACCGAAGGTCCTGCCAAATTGAGCGGTACTTTTAAATATTACACTCGATACAATTCGTCGTCTAAACTTACTAGATTTCCTTGTATATGTGTGTATCAATCCTACATGTTCGTACATGAGCTAACGTGATTTTTACTTCCATCCCAAAACTCGTCGACCGATAAAATGTTTCCAGATTTCTCTCTCTCTCTCTCTCTCTCTCTCTCTCTCTCTCTCTCTCTCTTTTTGCAATTTCCAATATATTTTTCCACGCTAGTCACTCTTCGGTGTAAACAAATTTCTTTTTCATTTATTTTTTTCTTGTTTTTTTTTTTTTTTCTTTCTTTCCCTCTCTCGATTTGACGTGACACAGAATATTGACAAAATTCTAATAAAAAATTATATACAAATAATAGAAAAATAAGATGTATTAATACTCGATTCTTTCTTCAAATTAGTATACCTCACCTTTTACAACCTATCCAAAAGCATCCTACTAATTCACGCAAAAGATGGATCGAGTCAACGTTTGAATTTTAAGTCGACCATTATTTCTTACATGAACGTATTTATATGTATGTATGTATGCATGTAGATACACATTGTATGTATATTTATATATTACGTGGGAGAACACGCACGATGATGCACGCGATGTCAGCATGTATTCGTTCTCATTCGCATATGTACATACGCAAATATATACGCACCCACCAAGAACGTACGTCGTGGCATTAAAAAAAAAAAAAAAAAAAAAAAAAAAAAAGAATGCGCGCGGAGACAAGTGTATACGTAAACGAAAAACGCTAAAAAAAATTTCTCTCATTCTTTTTTCTTTCTTTTCTTTTTCTTTATCTCTCGTAGAAATTTTTAGTATCGTTCAGCACTCCTGGCTTCAACTTTTGCGAAAGAAGAGAAAAAGAAAAAAAAAGAAAAAAGAAAAAAAAGAGAAGAAAAGAAACCAAAACGGAACAAAAAAGAAGAGCAAATTAACGCACGCGCGTGTGTATTAGAGAGAGAAAGAGAGGGAAAGAGAGAGAGAGAGAGAGAGAGAGAGAGAGAGAGAGAGATAGGAGAAATCGGCTTTCGCGTGTCTAGTGGGAAAAAAAAGCCACGGTCTAGAGAATATAATTATGCATGACGCGATCCTTTCTAGCGCGACGAAGCCACTTCGTATTTATAAATTTCTTTGAGACCGTAAATTCCGTTTGCGCTCCCGCCTCGTCTCCTATCCTCTCTACTCCCATCTCTCCCTCCTCCCCCCCCCCCCCCCACCGCCGCCCCTTACCTCGCTCCCCCTCACCCCTCCATCCTCAGTTGCACTTTGAATACGGAACAACACATGCATTTAAAAGAGCTAGTTAATCTTTATTCGACGTTACGTAAAGGGATTAAATTGAAGCGAAAGGTGGATACATGAGTAGTAACAAGTTAGGGCCTTTCGTCATTAATGAAAAATTAAAGTTTAGGTTCGATTCCTTTATTATTTTGTGGATAATCATTCGTATCGTCATAGTAATACGAATTATATACGATTAACGATTTGACATTATTAGAAAAAGTAAATATTCGATAGGATTCTTGGAGATGAATAATGATTTTTTTTTTTTTTATTAAATCGAAAAAAATCAATGGCCGTTCGTTGATATAATGAATATAATGAAATTATAATATAACACGTATGATAGGATATAATGGTATAGTAATACTAACAGTGACAATGCGATAATGAACGTTTAGAAAATGAATGTGTTATAGAAAAATTTGTGAAGGGTTAAAAGGAAAAAATTAGCGATTCGAATAGATCGATTTTAATATAAAGAAAAAAAAAAAAAAAAAAAAAA
This sequence comes from Vespa velutina, assembly GCF_912470025.1. Lineage (NCBI taxonomy): Eukaryota > Metazoa > Arthropoda > Insecta > Hymenoptera > Vespidae > Vespa > Vespa velutina. The sequence goes on from NC_062211.1 coordinate 352,358, forward strand.
GAAAATAAAAGAAAGTAATATCTCCAATCTCTCTAGGAGGGAAAAAATCCATAAGGATCAATCCTCTGTATGAGATATCAGATTGTTGATTCTCTATCGGTCGTAGCGATGCAGCCTCCGGCTAACGCACATTTTATCCAATAAAAATTCCATCTCTCTCTCTCTTTCTCATTGGATGCCTTTTTTTCCATATACACGTATACAATATATATATATATATATATATATATATATATATATATATATATATATATATATACATTTATATACAATAAAATTCGTCTTATATATTGTATATATAATTATATACAATAAAATAATGTGTCCTTTATAAACTTACATACACAAATTATTCACTTCACTTCGGTATAATTATATTTTCTTCTTTGATAATAATTTATGAACGATTAAAAAATAATATATTTTTTCTTATGTCGGATTCTTATCTGAAAAGTTTCGGCACGAATGAACAAAAGCGATAGAATTTCTATGAAAGGTTTTAGAAGAGGGACAACGAATTCCTTTTTCTCTTTTCTTCTACGAGAAACGATCGAGAAGAGTCGATGTTAGAAGGGAGGTTGACGCACGAGATAGCTCTCGACGGGCATCGAGAAGTTGTTGCAGAGAAGGGTTTTCCACTTTCAGGTAAGTCGATAGCAGCGAAGTGCATTCGAAGAGGCCATATTTCATGCAACTGCCAACCTGCAACGCCTCCTGCATATCGTACTTCTCTCTCTCTCTCTCTCTCTCTCTCTTTCTCTCCCTCACTTTTTCTTTTCTCTTTCTTTCTTTCTTTCTCGATAAACTATTCCGCGATGTCTCGAGCCACAAGGACGATTAGAAAACTTCGATTGCCAGATTACCGTCTTCGGTTGAATTTATGAACCGCGTAAAAGAGGAACTTTCCCCTTTCGTCTTCTCTCTCTCTTTCTCTCTCTCTCTCTCTCTCTCTCTTTCTATAGCATTCGTAAAATCGCCGAGCAGGGTTTCGATCATTTCCAACAGCCTTCTCGATAAAAATTAAGAAAGAAAAAGGAATGCCGAGTGGAAAACGTACATACATACATAAATACATACGAAGAGACAATAATGTATCAGTGAGAATAAAAGATTATATGAGCCATTTATTTTGAAAGTGGCCTAACACCATTTGTCAATTTTTTCCGGTTGCCATAATTACATGTACAACTTTATGTTATTTATCAATAAAACATTTCAAATTGCTTATATTCCGAACAAATACGATAATTCTTGACACATAAGTTTTCAGAGTTAGTTCAATAATTGAACCGTGTAGTTTGAAAGTTAAATTAACTCCATTTATATTTATAAGAAATAGTAATTAATGATTAAAAAAAAAATCGAAAAAGAAACAGAATTATAGAACAATATTCGTCTTAAAAAAAGAAAAAAAAAAAAAAAAAACACATTATAGAAAGACACATTATAGCTTACAGTGATATGTGCGCTGAGCAAAATAGAAACATTAAAGTAGCTTTAATGTGGTTAAAAATTGTCCAAACTTTGGAAAATAATGTGGAAATCAAGATATCAATGAATGAAAATGAAAATTTTAAAGTCCTGAATTTATTACCACGTCGGGGTAGACAAAGGAAGTTCAAAAATATAGTATTGACATCACTATAAAAAATCATAAAAATATCAGACAAATTACAACAGGAAAATTCAAGGACATAATTGACCCCTATTACGATATATACCACCGGAACATCATGATTTATTCAAATCCCTTTTGCACACACAAAATCTAGATGAGTAGTAAATTGTTTTCTAATAAATTTATGTTTGTAATTTTGTACGTTATGTAGTTAAAAAATGTTTTGAATCGCGTAAATTATGTTTTCGAAGTGTTTTAAAGATATGTAAAATAAATTGAGTATTGTTTTTTTCAATTTAAAGCATCTTAAATTATGTTGAATGGACTTGGGCACCTTCAAATTTTATAATGAATCTGATTGTTAATTATGAAAGTGGCCTAACTCCATTCTTGATAAGAAAACGCATATCATTCACTTAATAATTGCCACTATTTTAATAGGAATTATAAATTTAACATCCTTAGATACACTTAAGTAGTATGACTCATTAGTATCCTATACGTATATTTTTAAATTCATTGAAACGCAAAACCTTAAATATCTCGATTTGAAGATAAATGGACTTAGGCCATTTTCAAAATAAATGGCTCATATACGAGTGAAAAAAACAATACATTTATTTGATACTATAAATTATCATTGTTATGATATATTCCTATTCTAAGAAACCCCATTACAATATCTATATATATCTTCAAATTATAATATTGCGATTAATGAGAAAAATAAAATCGAGCTTTTTTTTGGGAGGAACGAAATAAAAAAAGAAAAAAAAAATGAAGAAGAAGAAGAAGAAGAAGAAGAAGAAGAAGAAGAATGAAAGAAAGAAAGGAAAAAACAGAACAAAATAATGGAAAAAAGAAAACATTATCGTAACTACTGTGTTTTTCTTACAAACCTAATGTCTTTCTCGAAACGTTTTTTTACAAGAAACTTGACGAATGAAAGAAGATCAGGATTAATCCTTGGAGAACGTACGACGATCAAAAGCGGTACCAAAGAGGTAAAAATAAAGAGGACACAAGACAAAGGTAGAAACGAATATAGAAAAGAAAGAAGAAAAGAGAATTGAAGAAGTAAAGAGGGAAAAGGTGAAGTCGGACGACGAAAGGTAACAGATTCCCGTAAACGTGATTACGGGCGTGCGTTTCCTCGCTAATTACACCGAAATACCCCCGAGGGTTGTCCTTTCCTCAGTTAATTAGTTAAATTCCCACTTTCCCGCCGGTGATAAGCCAGAGAATTTCATTCTTAACGACCTCTGTCCTAGCCTTATGTTCCGCTCCTTCAAGGGACAATGACGAACAGTGTCTCTCGTTCGTACTTATGCAAGAAGAAGAAGAGTAGCTGATGAAGGACGAAGAAGGAGGAGGATTGAAGGGACAGGGGAGAAGAACTCATGTACCATAGGGATGCATTATGGATATATATCCACTCTATCTCTCTCTCTCTCTCTCTCTCTCTCTCCCTCCCTCTCCTTTTCCTCCTCTCTGCGCCACCTCTCTCTTTCTCTCATTCGCACTTTTGTTCAAACTTTCAAACCTCTAGTGCAGGTTTCATTTCGGATCGTCTTACGAGACCTTTTTTTAAGATATTAAGGATGTCCTTTGAAATATATTTCTCTTAAAAAAAAAAACAAAAAAGAAAAAAAAAAAAAGAGAGAAAAAAAAAAGAAAATGAAAATGTCTTCTCTTTCTCTATCCATCTCCCTCTCTCTCTCTCTCTCTCGCGCTATTTTTTGTTCTTTTTTCGTCGATATAAAAAGGGTTTAAAATCTGTTCTCTCTCTCTCTCTCTCTCTCTATCTCTATCTCTCATTTCTTCGAGGGGATAATTATGGAGCTTAAACATAGACTGATTGAATATTTCAAAATGTTCCCTTTCCCTCTCTTAGTTTCTGTGTAAGTTGGGCTAAGACAATAGTAATAAATAATCAAACGCTATGGCGCCGCTTGCTTTGCCGTAGAACGAAGAAGAAGAAGAAGAAGTAGTAGAGCAGTAGTAGTATATAGTTGCAGCAGTTGGCTCTCCAACCTCCCGACGTTTAAATATTTATCTAAGCGCGCTGTAAATGCGATTCTAACCATTGACCTATCCCTCCCGTCTTCGTTCGCTCGCCCTTTTCTCTATTTCGGTCTCCTCGCGTTTTTTTTTATAGTCGCCGGTCAGCCACGATCGGAGTGCTCGACACGAAAAATCCATAAAAGAGCTGATACATTTTTTAAACGGAAAAAACGCTCTCTATCCCTCTCGTTCTTCTTTTTTCTTGTTTTTTTTTGTTTTTTCTTCTTTTTTTTTTGTTTCTTTTTGTATTTTTTCCTTTTTTTTTTTTTTGTTTTCCATGTGATTCTTTCGATTCCTGAGCTAAGTGAACGGTAAACGAAGCTTTACGATCGTAGGAAGCGTCACGCGTCCCATGAAATCGTACCAGGGCTCATTTCTGAACCTCCCTAGGCGTCTATTAGAGGAGGAGGAAGATTTTTTGTTGTTTCTTTACTTATTTATTTTTATTACCTTTTATCAATACTTATCAAAATATTTCGAGCAGACATTCTCGTATCCAGTAATCCCATGTGAGTTACTATTCCTTTTTACTTCGTTTTTTTTTCTAATTCATGAAAGAAAATGTTTTCTTGTAAAATAATGATATACGTACATAACATATATATATATATATCATGAAGATCGATGTACACGTGCAAGCAACTTCAATTTTGAAAGCGACAATATAATCGCTGCTAAAATGCTATCGAGATGTTGTATATACGAATATAGTATTCGAGCTCGAATGTTATCTATCGTTAATACGCGCATAAACTACGGCACATCGAATACGGCGATCGTTTATTGAAAGTGCTGGTTTGCGAATTCATTGGGAGGTCTCTCTCTCTCTCTCTCTCTCTTTCTCTCTTTTCCTCTTCCTCTCTCTTTTCTTCTCTCTCTTTCCCCTGTCTGTCTCATTCTCGCTCAACGATCCATCAACCCACGGATCGATACCGAAATTACAAATTGTCCTTTCTATTCGATGACGCTTTAATCCAGCAAGCGTGTAATTACGCGGACTACGTGAGAGAGAGAGAGTGAGAGAGAGAGAGAGAGAGAGAGGGAGAGAGAGAGAGAGAGCTAAAAAATAAAATAGTCGACGTAAAATCGCATTATCTTGCAATTTTTATTCGAAGGGAATCCTCCATTCGATGACGATTTTGAAATTCATAACGTTGTGCCTCGGCGACAGGTTCATTTGACGATATCATCATGAAGATTGGAAGAGGAAGGGAGAGTGAGTGTGTGTGTGTGTGTGTAAGAGAGAGAGAGAGAGAGAGAGAGAGAGTCCGTAGAAAATGTATACGACGAATATAGATTATTTGTATTTTATCATTTTATTCCTTTTAACGGAAATACCGTAATTTTCTCGATTTCATAACGAAATTCAACATTTTCCCTTTAACGAGTATTCAATAAATTTGCGCGTAGAAAACGATCGACCAAGGGTCATCCCTTTTCATATTACCCCGTTCTCATCATTGTTGGATTTATTCGAAAAATGAGAAACGAAAAGGAAAAGCCACGATTAATCGTAATTGTGCCTATGGGATGTAGAACAGACATTCAAGATCAATATTAAGCTCGATTTAAAACAATTTGGGCGTTATACGATTCGTGATTATTTTTATTTTCTTTTTTTTTTTCTTTTTTTTCTATAATGACAGAATTCAAAATGCGTTTACAAATCTACTGATTATTATTATTATTATTATTATTATCGAGAATATACGGTAATTTTTATTATCTCCCAAAGTGTATACAGTAATTTTTTTGAAATCAAAATTTTTCATTCTCTATAAATATGACATCTGTTTAAAGATATTCCTTTGGTATAGCGGAACGTCCTAATGTACAAATTGAAATTATTTTCAGGTTATTACAGAATCAGATTTAAAAGTTATAACGTTTTGTCATTGGGTTAAATCAAATAGATAAGAATTTAAGGATAAAACGTGTGATATTTGAATCTTTCGTCTAATTGATATAACGAATCTCGCTAACGTATGACCGGTCGACCGAATAGGTACAACAAACCTAGCTACTGCCTTCGGGAAACGTAAACGCGTGGCTTTTCCGTTTTACGCATGATTGCCGTAGGTCATTCTGTTTTCCACGAACAACCAAAACAAAAGCTGCTAGGTACTATTCTACCAAATATTATTGCACAACATGGACCGTGTGTATTGAAGAGAAAGAGAGAGAGAGAGAGAGAGGACAGAGATCGGCACTTTGCATGGCGCTACACCATCGGCGATGCTTGTCCGAATCATCGAGCGTGTATTGCCTACAAGAGTGCTCGGACTGATTATTGACTTGCCAGCAACAAACCGTTCGAAATAGCCAGATTAGCTGAACAACTTTTTACTAGTCGACCTCTTTTATTCCCTTCCTCTCTCTCTCTCTTTCTCTTTTTCTCTCTTTCTCTTTCTTTCTCTCTCTCTCTCTTTCTCTCTCTCTCTCTCTCTCTCTCTCTCTCTCTCTCTCTCTCTCTCTCTCTCTCTCTCCTAATTCTATCCTTTGGCTATCGACCATTGTAACTCTGTGATACTTTTCTCTCGCTCGTTGAATCCAGTATTGCGAGTGACAGGCTCCATGTTCGATTTCTTTTTGATTTATTTATCAGTTACACGAAATTAAACATTTGTCTGGTTAAATTCTTCGTCTAAGATGAAAAGGATGTAATAAATCCATTAAAAAAAAAAAAAAAAAAAAAAAAAAAAAGAAGTCCAAGTAGTCGCGAGACTGTTTAATTATTGTTCTTCTTTTTTTTTTTTTTTAACAGATCGACATATTATTCATAGTATATTTAAAACTCTCTCTCTCTCTCTCTCTCTCTCCTCGTATTTTCATAGTGTCATTGCACGTTTTGGGATTAAATCGAAGTTTACACTTACGTACATATATATGTCGTTTGCGAGTCGCGTAAATCGTCGTCGATTTAAATGATAATACGAAGAGATATGACGAATATACGCGACAAAACGAGCGCCCCTCTGTTACTAGGAAATTTGCAAATATATATATACAGAGTGTCCAAAATGTATGATACCAAACTTATATTACGTATTATTGAGCTCTAATGGATAAAAAAAAGTTCGTATAAGCTTATGTCATAAAATGCTTTATATATATATATATACTTATTATTGATAAGATATATATATATATATATATATATATATATATATATATACTTTTAAAGATATGTACGATTTCTTTCCATTCGTCGAATTAATGATTGACCAATAGTTTAATCTCTCTTCGATCACCTGATCGTCTCTTAGATCACCTGATTTAACTTCTTTGGACTTTTATTTATGGGATCACGTTTAAAAGAGTTGATTTATAAAAATACCATAGAAATTAATGATGAACTTCAGGGAATGCATTCTAAATGCATTTACTATTATTTCCAATAGAATTAGAATATTAGTATTATATATTTGAGTTCGAGGAATGGAAGTTTGCATTCTTGCAGGATGGAGAAATTTTCAAATATTTCTTATAAATGTCACAATAAATTACAAATATCTTTAAAAAGCATATATCCTTTTAATAATAGAATTTTGAAAGTGTATAAAAAAATTAAAGGTACAATTAATTTTTTTTCCTTCCGACGAGTTTTCACATTTCTATTAACGTTGTGATCTGTAAAAGAGAAGGAGAAGAAAGGAAAAAAGGAAAATGGAAAGAAATAAAGAAAAAAGAAAAGAATAAACGGAAAAAAGAAGAAAGAAAGAAAGAAAAAAAAAAAAAGAAAAAGATCGAAGGAAGAACGTTAGATAAAATGCATTTTTATTATTTTAACAGAAAGATAATGAGAACAAGAAGAAATATGAGCAAAACTATTTCTCCATTCCAAAGTATCTCCTCAAAGGCTCTTTCGGAATCTCCGTTCTCGTTCAGCGAAGTAAAAAGAAAAAAGAAAGAAAAAAAAGAGAAAGAAAGGAAAAAAAAAACAAAGAAAAAAAGAAGAGAAAAAAAGGGGCGTGCTAGCTCGTAACCCGAAACTTAAATCATTTCGCGTGCCGCCTTTAAAACTACCACCCCTGGATGGTGTAGCAATTATTCCGTTCCGTTTCATTTCGAGCACGCGTCTCACCTTTCCTTCGTCCCTTCTCCATCCCCTTCTCGCTCCAAACGCGCCGGCGTAGCTTACAACACGTTCAAAGGTATAAAATCCTTTTCGACGAACGTTTTAGCCGGAAATTTTGGAGACGGGGAGGGGGAGGGAGGAAACGACACTACGGGGAATGGGCCAAGGTATACTATAGCAGGTGATAGAGATTGGGGGGATAGAGATAGATATATTATTTACGACAGAACTATAAGAGCCAGGGAGATACTAATTGCTTATAGATATGTACGTGTAAAATGACGAAAAATTTTTTCAGTCTTGAAGGACTAATAAATAACACAAAGTTCATTGGTTTCGTCGGCTAATAAATGAACCATTGATTTTGAAGATATGACAAATCCATTTTATTTTATTGCTAGATATTTAATGGTTTGCATTTGAATGGATTTTAAAAGTATTGATAAGCAGTAATAGATTTATTTTATATTTTTTGTCATCTTATTTCATGAAAATTAAATATGTTATAATGATTATCCGTGTTGTCAAGAAAAAAAAAAGAAAAAAAAAAAATATAAAAAAAATAAAAAAAAAAGAATCATGGGCCAATGGACTTTCTCGACTTTCGAAAGTAATTATTTTTTGAAAACGTTGATTTTCTTTGAATGGAATATAATTATAATAAGAAAAAAAATTGATTACTTTATTTATTCACTTATTTATTTTACTTCAAAATTTCATACTTCTTTCAAAAAGCTATAATAAAAGAGAAGAAAAGAAAAAAAATTGGTAAAAATCTAAAAATTAAATATGCTATAATGGTTATCCATGTTAGGCAAAAAAAAAAAAAAAAAAAAAAGAAAAAAAAAGAGAATAATCATGGTTTTGATATGCGTCAATGGATTTGACTCATTTTCAAAATCAACTCACAATAAATATCATTGGTCGAAATAAATTATTATTAACAAATTTATACCGATATTAAAAGATATTTATTACGAATTGATTATTAAAAAAAAAAAAAAAAAAACATAAATTTTATGTTAACCCTATATGGGCTCGTGTAACTTTCAGGTCACATTTTAATTTATCGAGATTTTATCAAATAATTATAGTTTTTTTTTCATGAGACGGCGCATAAATCTTAATTTATTTATTTTTTTTTGGATTTAAAACAAAAATTCGGCCCATAGAGGATTAATTCGTGATAATAATTAGCTTGAATTATTTCTTTTTCATAAAATGAATTTGTCCCAGTTTCAAAATCAATGGTTCAAATGTCATACGGAAAGAAACATTAAACACCACGGAAGAAGTTAACACGTATATGTATGTACATATACTATTTCCCATCTTCGAAAGGAAGGACGACTTCAACGCTGCTGTTGAATACCTAGAGGGAAAATTTATTATGCCTTCGTCCTCCTTTATCGAGCGAACAGATAGATGGATAGATGGATGGATAGATGGATGGATGGATGGATGGATGGATGGATGGATGGATGGATGGATGGATGGATGGATGGATGCTCGGTCTTTCAGGTAATAGAAAGAAAAAGACTATATAAATAGGGACAGTAAAACGAAAGAACAAAGATAAAAGTAAAGAAAGAAAAGGAGAAAAGAAAAAGAACAAGAAAAGGAAAAAAGAAAAATGGAGCTTTGGAAAAGAGCAAGGACATGTATTCGCGTGTCTTGGGTGATGTGAATGCGAGAAAGATAGAGATAGAGAGAGAGAGATAGAGAGAGAGAGAGAGAGAGAGAGAGAGAGAGAGAGAGAGAAAGAGAGATGAAGAGAAGGAGAGAGGGAGAGGTGGAAGGGGTGAGGAAAGGAGAGGGGGAGGGGGAGGGAAGGCGTACATTCGCCTACCTAACCTCTCCATGCCGGGCAGAAACTAATTTAAGTTGGAGAATCACTTTGGCTATTTCGATTTATTCAGATACTCGACGTATTTCCCGCGAGAGGCCACCCGTCCACCATTTTCCTCTTTCTCTCTCTCTCTCTCTCTCTCTCTCTCTCTTCTCATCCTCTACCTTCTTGCTATCCACCTTTGGTACATGCCTCTCGACATGTTCTTCGTAGCGGCAGCAACACGCGAAAATTCAAACATGCGGTATACATTCGAATTGACTCCGGATGGTACTCCTCCTTACGATGGAAACTTCTTACTCGTTCAATAAAATTACGTTTGGCCTCCTTTTTCTTTTCCTCCTTTGGCCTTGTTTCTATTTATTTTTTCTCATCATCTTTCTATTCATCTTCTTCTTCTTCTTCTTCTTCTTCTTCTTCTTCTTCTTCTTCTTCTTCTTCCTCCTCCTCCTCTATTTTTCAATCTTTTTTATCAATTATTTTTAGCTTCGAACTTGTACCATTTTTGTCACATCGTTACGATGGAAATAAATATATTGCGATTAACGCTTAACGAAAGATTTGATATTAAATTTTTTAATTAAATAAAGAAATTATTGGATACGCGAGATGGAGAGTATGAAGAAGAAAAAATGAAAAAAGAAAAAAAAGAAAAGGAAAAATATGGGATATATATAGAATGTAAGTGGAAATATAATAGAAAGTAGAATTTATTGGAAACAATAATATAGAATTAATGCTTATCGCTCGCAACTATAGATTCATTGACTGATTCTGATTGATTGATCGTTTTCTCTTTATATCTATCGTCATCTCACGAAACTTTTTGCGAGGACGATAATGATATTAGAAAGAGGATAATTCACTTAAATATTTAAACAATCCCATTTGTGTTCATTTTCTTCTAATTATTATGTCGCGCTTAAGAATTTACTTTCAATGTTTTTTTTTTTATTTGCTCGATCGGATATATTGTTGAGGTTACGTGCTTGATCAAAAAAAAAAAAAAAATTTGTCTAAGCTCGAACAAAAGTGGCAATATTTTCTTTAGTTATAATCTTTTTTTAACGAGTATCCAACGAATTCCCAAAGGCAGATATTTTTAATAATAATATATATGACCCTTAAGAGAAAGTATTGTGAACAATTTAGAGGTATACGTGTGTGTCAATACATACATACATACATACATACATACATACATACATACATACATACACAAACACAACCTACAGAAAAGTAATTAACGAATTAACGAATTAACGAAAGTTATTTGAAATGAAGGAATAGTATCGTGAATAATGATAACCGTAAAGGATTAGTTAATCGAATGATCGAATAGAGTTCTGGACAATTTATACAAAGCTCAAAGAACGTTATCCAATTACCGGTACGACCTGGGGACTATGCACGACGCTCCTCGACGTCGTCTAATTAGAAAATATTAATTAATCGTTTCGACGATGAGTTTAATCGTCTAAATAAGCTGCTTTAGGTGGAATCTGCCGACGGCGACCGAATAGAATATGGATTTGTACAGGCGAGCTTCTATTTCTGGCCAAAGCTCGTCATCGTCGTCTTCGTCGTTGTCGTCGTCGTCGTCGTCGTCGTTGTCGTCATCATCGTCAATGTTTATCCCATTTCATCCCGTTAAGCTCATTCAATGCTAGGGGTTAATTAAATAAATTAACTTATTAATTCGTCTTTAATATCTCAGGAGAAATGTAATTGAAAGATTTGTGATTCATTCGTTTATGTATGTATGTATGTCAACCAAATGAATTTTAACTTTGATATTTAGATCTTTCAAATTGAAATTATAAATATTTTTTAATTAGCCAAGTTCGACGACGATTATTAAAAAAACTACATTTCGATTAATTTCACATTAAATCGATAGGTTACGATAGCTCTAATAAATTAAAAATTATAATTTTAAATTGAAAGTGTACGATTAATCATAATTTCTCGCATCAATTTGTTTCTCTTAATCTTTTTCCTTTCTTCTTTTTTTTCTTTTTTTTTTTTTCTTTCAATTGTTAAAAACTCTTTTACGTTACACTCTTGGATCAAGAATTAGAATTTCAAGAGTTTACCGACTTTCAATGCTCATTTAGAGAGGAAGCAATCGTCGAGCGTTCGGACGAGGATATCTTGCGACGAGGAGGAGAGGGAAAAAAGAAAGAGAGACAGAGAGAGAGAGAGAGAGAGAGAGAGAGTGAGAGAGAAAGAGAACTGGGTTTGCTAGGAGAAAAGTACCCAGAAAGGAGTCGTCCGAGTCAACGCAAAACGATGTCACCTTTCTCGTCGTTTTATCTATTTTCATCTCTGCGTTTCTGTTTTCTCGAAAAAAGGATGAAAGAGAAAGAGAGAAAGAGGGAGAGAGAGAGAGAGAGAGAGAGAGAGAGAGAAAGTCCACCGACACTTCTCCAGTCACGCTCAGCTTAGCTCGACTTGATTTTTCTAAAGACCGTAACGACTTTCCATCGCTTCCGTAAACTCGCTCATAGTTTTATCTTATTATAAGGGAAAAATTTCGAAAAAAAAAATAAACAAAAAAAAAAAAAAAAAGAAAAGAAAGAGAACGTGGCATAATCCACCGACAAAATAAAGACATTATGATCTTTTAAAGATAAAACGAAAAGAGTGCCTTCATTCGCGTCAACCTGTTTTGTTAATTAAACAGACGAATGGAAAAAAAAAAAAAAAAAAAAAAAAAAAAAAAAAAAAAGAAAAGAAGAAAAAAAAAGAGAGAGAGAGAGAGAGAAGAAAAAAGGACAAGATGAGTGGTAATAAATGAATCCCCCTTTTTTCGCATTGGACTTTTAATTTTAAATTTTAATTAACCTGTGTAAATATTAGCTAATAAAAAAGCTCCTGCCAACATCTTTTTTTATTTTTCTGTCTCCCCCATAGTTCCTGTTTTACTCATTTATTTCGCATTTTTCGACAAGCTTTTCGTTTCTTATTAATTCGTATTCTCCTTTCATTTTATTACTCTTTTTGTTTCCTTCATTTATGTTGTTTTTGACAT
>NC_062211.1:370000-387500 GCF_912470025.1 Vespa velutina
ATCGAACATAAGACGAACTTTTCTTTCGAGAAGTACGATGAATTTATTTTCCTAAGTATTTCTTCATGTAAATTGTTTATAACAAATTGTTAATTAATTATAGTATTAAATAATAAAAAAAAAAAAATCCCCTTTTTTAAAATGATATTTAATTCAAGTCTTTAGGAGTTTTCATTTCAAAAATATTCCCATATAAATGGAAGATATTTATGTTAACATACTGACCTATATAATTTTGTTCATGTTGGCTCGGTGATCTATATAAATTTCGAAAATTTATGCGGATCTACCACTATTACTCAGTATTATTACTACGAACGGATGTACTATAATAATTATAAATGAAAATCATTCGAAAGCGATATCTTCGGAACGAAAGATCGCAAACATTTAAAACAAAAATTGTTTTCAAGTGTAATTTATTCTTTATTTATTTAAATATTACAATTAATATCGTTATAATAAAATCAATTTTGTTAATAATTTTTAAAAATTTTAATTTTTTCTTTCTCGACAAGGCCATAACAGTAACGAAATTATATTTATATTTTTATTACAATTATGTAAAAATTTTATTTTGTTTCTTCAAAATAAGAAATAAATTATTAATAATAATCATTAATAATCGCCAAAGATTACGAAATTTCAAGATTTTTCTTTCGTAATAATGACATTACTATGAAATATCTTTTAAATTAATCATTCTTCGACATATATGCGTTCATACTTTTTTTTTTATGGAGAATGTCAATCCGCGTCGATCGTTGTAATCAAAAATATATGATTCCATTAAACAAAAAAAAAAAAAATAGAAACTCAGTTGGTCTTCATATATTCTTTATGTACCAATTTACAAAAAAAAAAAAAAAAAAAAAATAATAATAATAAAAAAAAAAGAATTATTACTACCATATTATGGGGCCCTATTCGTGCCGTACGAATCTTGTAAATAAAATATCTCTGTATATCTAAAAAGAAAAAGGAACGAAGATACTCGAGATGATCAATTTTATTGCATAATCTTATATATACATATATATATATATATATATATATATATATATATATATATATATATATATATATAAACATACGTTCCGATATAAAACAATAAAGTATATCTAGTATATTAATCAATAAATTTTTAGAATGAATTTTGAATTTTGTGTGAGTGTATATATATATATATGTATATATATATATATGTATATATATACATATATATATATATATATATATATATATATATATATATATATATATATGAGTTTACTTTGAACTCACATCGTAGACAGAGAGAATATCGCTTGCGTATCGCGAATGCAATTATATTATATGCTTTTCGTAATTAGCAGAATTTCAGGGATAACGTGTTGTTCTGCGGTAGTACAAATGAGTTTGAAGTAAAATAACAAGCGCGGAGTTGAGCTCGCTTGCTTGTTCGCTCGCTCGCTCGCTCGCTCGCTCGTTCGTTCGTGCGCATGCGCATACGCGTACGCTTCATCCTCGTAATACAGTTAACAAATCTCGGGAAGAATGACTAGGGAAGATAAACGCAAACGACGTCGGACTGCAGGTAAATACGTGCTAGCGCTCATTTTTTTTATAGCTACGTACATACGTACGTGAATAAATTATAATCGTTTGGAGCTGTATTTTTTTTTTTTTTTTTTTTTTTTTTTTTTTTTTTCCCATAATGTTACATTCATTTGAGATCGAACGTAGGGCGTAATGAATTCAAGGAAAAAATCAATATCGAAAAGATGAATAACGAAAGAAACGAATAGCGAAAGTATGAATGTTAAAAAAAAAGAAATAAAAAACAAAAAAAATCGATAGTATCGTTCAAAAAAAAAAAGAAAAAAAAAAAAAAAAAAAAAAAAGAAAGGAAAAGAAATCAACAGTATCATTCGCCATTGGGAAAAGGTCCAACGATATTACTCTTTTAAAATTTTCAATCGTTAATTTTCACGTATGAGTTACACAGCATCGAAACTCATCTACGAATAATATACACAACAATATACAGTAAATGTATATATATATATGGATAGATTAGAGTGAAAATTGTACGAACAATTAATTTGATGATGATTCTCTTCTTTTCATTTCTTTTATTTTTCTTCTTCTGTCTCTTCTTCTTCTTCTTCTTCTTTTTTTTTTTTTGTTTCTTTCATTTTCCCGCGTCAATATTAATTGCGTGAAAAAATAGTATCCAGATATTTTCCTCATCCCTTCATGTTTAGTTACCATTTAGTTTAACGGGCAATAAAGACCTAGATACGGGACGGAACGATAAAACGGATGCTCGTGGCCAAGCCGAAAAACATTTGCAACCTCGAGCGCCGATAAATCAGCGTATTAATTTCTAATGATATTAGCGCGATAAATCATCCTTTTTCACGCTATTTGCACATGCGAGTGGTAAACTCCAACGATGCGAACTCGCGTATGCGTTTACGCGTGACCTATATTTTTCCATCGATACCACACATACACATACACAAATTCTGGTCTCTTCCAGTCTCTCAGCTACATCGACGTTACTCTTTTCAATTTCCGAGGCATCAATATTTCATTAGCCCAAACTCGTTTAATGATACTACCTACCAATACGAATAACGTTATAGATCGATAAACGAACATTTTGCTTCCTACAGGCAAAGGTTTTTACATACTGTGGTGATCGTAAAAATTCACTTGTTAGATACTTTTTTTTTTTTTACAATTATTGTCAATATACGTACGTACGTACATACGTATGCCTTTTAATTTTACCCTATTATTATTAAAAATAATTAACGTGCTAGAGAGAGAGAGAGAGAGAGAGAGAGAGAGAGTGTACATCGTCTATATTCGTCAATTGGCTGATTTCCAGGTTATAAGGGTAAATACGTGAGATTGGAAAGAGGATTTAAAATAGGGATGTGCGGGGGAGGGGTAGAGGGAAGTGAGAAGAGAGAGGACAAGGAAAAGGGGTAAGTCCACCGGTGACGGCCTATAATTTATTCAAAAACTTTTCAGGCCAAAGTGTATGACTATTTTATGTCGAAGATAAGCTCTATCATCTTTCTCAACATAGGGATATACGGGCTTGAGGTGGGAGCGAAGGGAGAAAAGGACATAGTAAACGTTGCAACGGCCGTACGTTTCTCGGATGAAGAAGTAAAACGTGTCCCGTAAAGTGACGCGAGACGTCGCTAAAATACATCAGGTATGTATGTATGTATGTATGTATGTATGTATGTATGTATGTATTATACGTACGGGTACACCCGTACGTTGCTATATGCTAATAAATACCGTCGTAAAACATTCAATGGCGTTCCTCTCTTCGTCCTGCCTCTACCACGACAAAGTGTAGACTGATACCGAGATATTTTTTTTTATGTTGAAACGGAGAGGCAGAATGAGGGGGAGGAGAGAGAAGAGTAATGGTCTCGTTGAAACTATCAGTTAGAGTCACGAAGAAAAAGAGGAAGAGAAAGACAGAGAGAGAGAGAGAGAGAGAGAGAGAGAGAGAGAGAGAGAGAGAGAGAGAGAGAGAGAGAGAGAGAGAGAGATTTATAAGGATACAGGGGAAAAAAGTTGAGAGGAATGTAAAGAAGAAGAAGAAGAAGGAAGAAGATTCGCGAGAAATAATGCGATCGATTCGTAAGGAAATAAAGCAAAGCTTACACTTCATTGTTCGCGATTGGGCAAAAATTTGTTCAAATGGACGAAAGAGAATCTTGATGGTAAAGGTTTAATATTCGATCGTGTACAATTCAATCAGAGATAAAAACTACGTTTCGTTCGTCGCACCTTTCCATGGGTAAATACGTTTTTCCTTGATTGTCATAGAACGAAATTAAAAATTCGCATTAATCGTCGGAATCGGCGGATAGAATGAGGAGAGAAAAATATTGGACATCTTTCTAAAAGGTCAAAGGGCAAATTGTGAAGAGAGAGAGAGTGAGAGAGAGAGAGAGAGAGAGAGAGAGAGTAAAAAGAATTTGAAATTAAATATCGAGTAAGGGGGAAGCTAGGATGTGAGCGCGGGCTCGCACTAGTGCAGAGCAGACACTTGATATAAGCGAGTCCCACCAAAGTCAAAGACCTAAAATGCATTTCCAAGGTATCACCGATATGAGAGAAATAGATATAGAGAGGAAGAGGAGCCAATTTGCAAAGTTAATTATACAAGTGCGTGAGGAAGATGTCAACGCTCTATTCGCGCGTCTAGTTTTAAGGGTATATCGGAGAGGGTTCGATCGAAATCAAAGAAGGGTTCAAAGACGAAGCGTAATCTCGAAAGTGAAATATTCGAAATAATTTATATGTATGTGTGAAACATATATATATATATATATATATATGTGTGTGTGTGTGTGTGTAGGACGTTAATTTGTGCAGATCTGTAGATATGGAACAAAAATTCGATTCCTCCATTAAGGAAAAGAAACAAGCAAGTTTTTGGGTCAATGTTTGAGGATAGAATGAAGGGGGAAAAAAAGAAACACAAGAAAAAAGAAAGGAGGGCGACAGTTAGGCGAACCACAGAGAGAGAGAGAGAGAGAGAGACAGAGAGACAGAGAGACAGAGAAGCGAACCGCATGGATGGAGAAGGAAACGATGAAAGAGAAAAAAGGTAGAGAGAGACACAAAAAAGGAACGTGCAAAGTTTTAGCCAAACGTCCCTATCCCTCCTCCCTCCCATTCCACCAATCCCACTTCACCCTTATACCACACTAACACGTGTCTTTCTATCTATATTCTGAATCTATGTGTGTGGGAAAGTGGTGGCGAGTGTCGACGAAACGAAAGGTGTCGATCTGGTTTAACGGAGAGAAGACGACAACGACAACGACAACGACGAAGAGAAGAAAGAAGAGTGGGAAGGGTGAAGCTTGAAGAAGGAGGGGGAGGAGGAATGAATAGAGGTGTATGAGAGACATGGTCTCGCTTTCTCTTTGTCTCTTTCACGCAGGCACGCCCGCCCGCCCGCCCGCCCGCGCGCGCGCGCGCGGGCGGGCGGCCACGTTGTGGTGTGTTGCACTTGTAAATACGAGTCTCTTCCGGTATCCAGCGACACCTTCGATCTACATTCAAACGCGCACAGCTTCCCAGCTCCACCCCTTGCGTCATAGTGGTAGGGTAGTTCGCGTCTCGCCAGACATCTCCATGTATACATAGAACGTACATGGCCACCGGAAGGGTAGGCGTTAGAGAGTTGCTAGCTACGCCGGAAACACAGTTCTTGCATTAGCCGAAGAAAGATTTCTGGTGAATTGGGGTGGTAGAACGGGAGGAATGGAGGGGAGGGACTGGGAATAGAGACAGAAAGATACTACGTTGGTTAAAGAGAGAAAAATGATGTTATTTGTTGGAATGAGAGAAAGGGAGAGAAAAAGAGAGAGAGAGAGAGAGAGAAAGAGAGAGAGAGAAATATATAGAAAGAACGTAGAAAGAGAAACGAAGAGAGATAGTTGATAGTACGAGTAAAGGGTTGCTAGATAGGTAGGTAGGTAGTGTTATATTCAGACTCGGTGGATTCTATCGTGCATCCTGCTTGTACCATGTAATGGCGTTAATTCTGATTATGTGCAGGGTCATGTAGAATGCGCAGGACGCGATCCACCGCGACCAACCCATTCTAACTATCGTCCTGCGATCCTCGTTTGCTCGCTCAATCGTGAATTCAATGAAACATTGGATATCTCTCTCTCTCTCTCTCTCTCTCTCTCTCTCTCTTTCTTTCACTCTCTCTCTTTTCTTCCTATTCACGTTAGTCAGCTCAGTTGTTTTCAAAACAAATTTGCAAACTCCATGGAAGTAATCCGTATATGTATATACATATACACATATATATATATATATATATATATATATATATGTATACATACATACATTACATACACTCATCAAACAAGCAGATATTTAAATTTGTTCGGCCAATCAATATATTTCTATCTAGTTTACATTACTTTATGTTCTCTCTTCTTCTTTTCCGTTCATTTGCTGAAAAAAAAAGAAAAAAATTCGTGGAATGAATTTTTTTTTTTTCCATCGATGTTCACATACCACGCGAGAAAAAGGGAATATCTTATATGTTTACAAGCCGAATATACGAGTTGTGAGCTGTAATTTTGTTCAAGGACCTTTCGACGTTGTTTAATGAGAACGAATGCATTATGCGTAATTACGAAAGAGATATATCTATATTCATAATCGTTTTCATCTTGTACACGTCCATTTACACATACAAATGGGGTTGTGGCGGGGGGAGGAGGGAGGAAGAAGAGGAAAGATATCTCTGTTATCATCGGTGTGTCGATATACGTATGTACTACGAGCATTTTAATTTCATTGTTCATCGTATCTCTCTCTCTCTCTCTCTCTCTCTCTCTCTCTCTCTCTCTCTCTCTCTCTCTTTCTCTTTCTCTCTCTCTTTCTGCACGACGTCGAAATTGAATCGTCTCCGTTTCCTTAAAAAGACAGAGAGAAGAAGTTAGTGAGTAAGAGAGAAACATCATTTATTTCCATGTATTTTAACAAGCTCTGGTATAGAGAAAAATGACAGAACATCATGATTAAGATGGAAAAGAGAGAAGGAGAGAGAGAGAGAGAGAGAGAGAGAGTCCATGTGATTATCAAGATCCAGTTATAAAAATCCTACGTTTCTTCGATGAATTTTCCTCAACGCCATTGTGATTTCATCGTACCAGAACCTTTCCGGCTCTCCTCTGAAATATGGAAGACTCGTCGAACATTAACGGAGACAAGTAACAGGGGTAAAGTCTACGGAGTCTAACGGGAGCGCAAAAGTTTTAGTTTTCCACTTACTTCGGTGCACTTCGATGCGGAAAGAGGGACCCGAGTTACGATTTATTTATACTTTCGACGTAATTCAAGCGCTTACGTAGAAAGTATGTATATATGTATGTTGGTAGTACTTTTTTCGAGAAAAGGAACTAAGCTATTTGATGGCAAAAGGGTAAAGAAAAGTGCGAAGTGATAATAAAAAGAGTTTATCGTATCTGATGAAAAATGATAAGAGATAGGGTCAGATAGATAGATAGATAGATAGAGAGAGAGAAAAAGAGTCTGGAAAATTTCGATAATTCGAATTACAATGATGATGATGAGAATGAATTTAAGGATCCATGAGATGAAAAAAAAAAAGTTAATAATATTCCTATTCTTAGAATAATATTTTTTTGTAAATATAAAGTGTCTACATATCGAGAAGTAACGTCTAACGCATTTTTTTTTTATCATATTTTTGTATTTTACATTTGAGTAACGGAGTCGTAGTTTCCTCTATTATTTCGGACCATCAATGTGTTTCATTTTCGAGGAACACATTGATAGAACGAAGAAGAAAAAGAAAAAAAGAAAATAGAAAGAATAAATCCTATCGTCGACCAATAGTTACCATCATAAATGTATTAATATATTTTTCAAAAGATGAACTCTTAAAAGAACGGACGACCGATTAAAAGAAGTAAATTAATTACTTCACAGACAATGGACGCGACTATGTTACTCCTTTGTGATTTCGCCATATTTCGATCGAGATTATAAAATAAAATTTTTATAGTCATTATAAATGTCGATTATACACGTACATATGTATGTATGCATATATATATATGTATGTATGTATGTATGTATATACGAGCATATAACGTAACACGATGAAATTAACGCACGGCATGATATTATATTTTATTTTTCTTGTCTTCTTTCTTTCTTCCTTTCTTTCTTTTTTCTTTCTTTCTTTTTTTTTTCTTTTTTTAAATAAAATCAAATTATCACTCGAACGTTACGAGATTAAAATATCAGAATCGATTAATTTTTATCGACTAAATGAAAAAGGGACGAGAAAAGAAATGTTCAGGAAAGTAGAGATGGAAGAACAAATGCGGAAGTGAATGTAGAGAAGGAAAGAGAGAAAGGAAGGAAAAAAAAAAAAAAAAAGGAAAAAAAAAAAAAAAAGAAAAGAGAGAAAAAAGAAAAAGAAAAGATAAAGAGAGGAGAGAAAGAAAAACAAGAGGATCGAAATACCGAGCGAAACGCGAGCCAATATCGATGTGTTTCTTATTGAAAGTATGGAACCACCTATCGCAAAATGGCTCCACCGGCGAGTACTCGTCTCGAAGAGGGTTTGCTACCGCGTTCGCCTATTTTCCTAGTTACTACTCCCGTCCTACAGATCCCCGAGCGACCATGGCCGTCGTTCTATTTTCGAGAATGGTGCAGGAGGAAGACGAGAATTTTGCCAGTTCGAAGAAGAACGTGGATGATAAAAAAAAAAAAAAAAAAGAAAAAAAAAATAAATGACAAAAATAACGAATGGAAAGTATTAGAAAGAGAGAGAGAGAGAGAGAGAGAGAGAGAGGGAGAGGGAGAGGGAGAAGGCTGCCGTTAAAATAAAAGTGCGATCGAAAAATTATTTCTATATCCCCATCGTTTTTCCCTTTCGAATCTTTATGCATTTTCATCTTGCCGTAATAATAAAAAGCTTGAACGATTCGAAGGTTTTACTGGTCGCTCGTTTTTCTCGTAAGCTTTCTGTTCCGTCTCTTCTTCTTTTTTCTTCTTTTTCTTTCCTTTCCTTCTTTTTTTCTTTTTCTTTTTTTTTTTTTTTTTTTTTTTTAATATAACTATTAATCTCATTTTTAAAACGATTTCAACGTCTTACAATTAAGATTACGTAGCAATTCAATGAACGGTATGAGAGGTATAAGAAAAAACAAAAAAAAAAAACAAAGGAAAAAGAAAAGAAAAAGTCATTCGATGTTAAGAATATTAAAAAAGTAAAAGAGAGAAAACGAGGATACTTATAGAGCATATTTTAGATCGTAAAATAATATTCTAAACTGATATATGGATGCTTTATAATATTGAAAGAACGGAACAATGGGTCGTTCATATTCCTTTTTCGATGGTATAAAGTACGAGAGAAGGTAATGAAACGGAAAGAAGACGGAGCGAGAGAGAGAGAGAGAGAGAGAGAGAGAGAGAGAGAGAGAGAGAGAGAGAGAGAGATGAGAGAGAAAGAGAGAGAAATAGAAAAGTGGAAGAATGGAAGACAGCGTTCGCTGAGCGAGCCATGGCGAAACTATCGTGAGTACTCACGCGGAAAGGAACTCGTGGAATTTATATCGTAGTAAACATTACCATAAGTTTAAGTTGAGTATCCCATTTAGTGTGGCTCCGAGGTATGTACCCACGAATCTAGTAATTCTTGCCAACTTTACTACGTTCTCCGACGCGCTAACGTTACTTATAGCGCCGTACCAGCGAAAAATTTATAGCAAACGCGTGTAGCCACCAAGACTCCTTTTCTCGCCTACACTTTCATTTCGTTCCTTTTTAAACTTAACGAAAAAGATAAAAGAAAACGGAGATAACGAAAGAGAAAGAGAAAGAGAAAGAGAGAGGGAGAGAGAGAGAGAGAGAGAGAGTCTCTCTCGAATGCCTTTTAATTTTCTCTGTACAAGAAAGTGACAAAGAATAGGACGATTCGTCTCTACGAATCCCACAGACAGAATAAATCCTTTTCCTTAAAGTTCCCCCATCCCTTAACGCGATCATTCGATCCTAACTTCCCTTTAATAATAATTAAACTGCAACCTGTTGCATCTGCCCTTATTCTTGCACTAAAAAATCCGTTTGACGTGTTGCGACTGCAAAGAAATGCTATAGAACGATGGAGGAGGGATGGGATAGGGAAGGGGACGTAGGTGATAGGAACGTCTACAAAATAAAGAACGAAAATGAAAAAGTGAGAAAGGGAACAAAAAAAAAAAAAAGAACAAAACAAAAAAAGAGAAAAGAAAAGAAAAGAAAAGATAAGATAAGAAAAGAAAAATGAACTCAGCGACGATCGATATCTTTTCAATGATAACGTGGGAAGGGATACTGTATATAAATATATAAGATGTGAAAAAAAGAAAGGAAAGGGAAACACGTGAGGTTTTATTTGAACAGAGCAGAGTGCCGTTGCGTTGATTAGATTTTCCCAAGAAAAGAGCCACTGCCAATTTTCCACCCTCCTTGTTCAGCAACGTTACGAATGGTATCTCTCTCTCTCTCTCTCTATATATATATATATATATCTATATATATATATATATATATATATATATATATCCCTATCTCTATTTCTCTTCATTTGCCAAAGTTAAACCTCGAAATTCAAAGCCAATTCGGTGATCCGAAGAAATACGAAAGAGAAGATGAAGAAGATTCTGCGTGCACGTTTGACCCCTCACGTACCGGGTGGTAGTATGCTCCATTTCGACCGATTTCCTTTTAATCGAATCACTTATCTTTCGATTGTCTTATACGATCGAAATGTCGTAAGAAATTTATTTTATTACTGTAAAATAATTTCAATCGCGTTAAATTCAAAAAAAAAAAAAAAAAAGAAAAAAAACGGGAAATAAAGAGAGGAAGAAAATTTCCAAACAATTTCGAACGTTTCAAAACTAACGATATGATCTACATATATATTAGTATTAAAATGAGAACACCCGGTATATATAGAAGATGCGAACGTGAACGTTAAGGAGGGCCTAAATTTCGTAGCTCTCCTCCTCTCGAAGAAGTCGCTCCCGGTGGAGCAGAGGTCCGCTTTATTAAACCCTTCACGTTAGGTAGACCCTTGGCGAGCGTGCAGAACACCTTAACCCTCTCGGAAGGTTTAAACTAATGGTCGAACGTCGATGATGCTTCACTTCTAAGGGTTCCACCCTTTGCGTTCCTTCGTTCGGCTGGAACGTTCAAAGGCGAAGTTAAAGCCATAAAGGAAAAGAGAGAGAGAGAGAGAGAGAGAAAGGGAGAAAGAGATAGAGAGTACTCGACGTTCGCAAAATTTTCCCTCTTTAAATAGTTCGATCTAACTGTATCGATTCGTCTGAACTCGAGATATCGAGTGATGTGTGTTTATAGTTCTTGGTTTCAATAGTTTATCAAGCTTATTTAAATATATTCAAGACTTGGAGAAATGATTCAGTTCATTGCCTAAAATAATAATACCATTTTTAATAGATCAATGAACGTTCCAATTATTCATTTAAAATTGTTAATTCATAAAATGAAATTAATTATCGTTAATACGTAACCATTAATATCGTAGAATAAATTTTTTCCGTTCGTCATTCATAAATATATCTCAATTGAACATTAGTATTATACAATACTATTACATTATGTACAATAATATTAAAAATATGAATTAGGATTAGATGATTATTATTAGTCGACAATTCCTATCATCTGTGTTAATAATTCATCGTTGATTCGGTTCTAGTCGAATTATCCTCGATCGATAATTTATTTTACAGCATATTTGAATAAATGAATATCTTTCTCTTCTGTATTAGTATTAATAATATAAATTACTATCTATACTGAACGAGTAAGAGATGAGATACAAAAACTGATCGATCCTTTACATATAAGCGCATAACGTTTGAAAAAAAAAAAGAAAAAAAAAAAAAAAAAAAAAGAAAAAGAAAGAAAAAAAAAAGAAAGAAAAACAAAAAGAAAAAGAAAAGAGCGAAAGAAAGCACAGTAATAAGTTTTGAACGAAAGTGTTCGTAGAGAATGAAAATATTGATTTTTGAAAAAGGAAAATCAATGAAATAAATTAAGGCTTCCTTTGAGACGTTACAACTTTTTAGGCTTGTTAAAATTGCTTCTCTCTCTCTCTCTCTCTATCTTTCTTTGATCGGACGGTCGGTCGGTTTATTAAAATCTTTAATGAAACGTATTTCGTTCGACGAAAATCGTTTTGAAATGTTCTCGTTTTGCTGTGTAAAACGTAGTTAGAGATAACACATTTTAAAAGAAATACGAACGAACGTGGAAATAGAGAACTAACGATAGTTTGTCGTCATTTATATATTAGACGGCTAACTATGATGAAAAATATGAGAAGATTTGAATTAGCACGTAATACCGCTAAATTATCATTGCCAGAATAATAGAATAACTTACCGAGTATCTGGCTGAGAACGGTACGGCCATCTTCCCCAAGACAGGCGCTGCGTGCGTCAAAGGGATTCGTGAATTGTACGAAGGCGTATCCTTTGTGCATGGAAATCCCTGCGAAACAACAACAAACAAACAAACAAATAATAATTATGACATTTTCGGATTATTCCGAACGCGGCGGTGGCGGCTCTTTGCTTTTTCTCTCTCTCTCTCTCTCTCTCTCTTTCTCATTCGCAAAGAAGCCACGGAGAAAAAGGGAGGAGGAGTAAGAGAAGGAGAAAGAGAGTGAGAGAGAGAGAGAGAGAGAGAGAAATAAAACGAAGCTAGGGAGAAACGTATCACAAAGGGATTTTCATTCGAATGAAAGAGACAGCGAGAGAGAGAGAGAGAGAGAGAGAATTGGAATGATTACCTGAATATCCGACGAAATCCGAGTTATTTCGGGCAATAACTGAAGGAAATGAGTAAACAGAAATTCCCTAAAGAATGTTCCTCGGATTTATTCGTCGAGTTCTCGCGAGAATTGAAACAATTGTCTCAAGATTTTCTCTCGTTCCTTCTGTCTCTGTCTGTCTGCCTGTCTCTCTCTCTCTCTCTCTCTCTCTCTCTCTATCGATCTATCTATCTCTCTCACTCTCTCTCTCTCTCTCTCTCTCTCTCTCACTATCTCGAAAGGTAATCTTAATTATCTTAATTAATTATTTATTTTACTCGCTAGAAATATTCTTCTACGGATTGTATATTAATTATCATTCTTAGTAACCATAGCCGTAACCACTCCCCATTTTTCATAGGGAAAAAGCATTGTTTGTATAGTTTTTAAATACGAAAGAATATCAAAGGACACGTGCAATCCCGTTGGATCTTCTCATTTTCATATTGTCCGTTCTAATTAATACGAATTGTTTCTTTCCTCCTTTTTTTTTTTCCTTCCCCTCCCCTCTCGTTTTCTCCTTTCTTTTTTTCTTTCCCCTTTTTTTTTTTTTAATTTATTTATTTATTTATTCGGCAATGAGAGAAAGAGGAATTAAAAAGAAAAGGAGATAAAAGAAAAGAAAATAAAAAAATAAAAAGAAGGAAGAAATAAAAGAAAAAAGAAAAGAACAAAAAAGAAAAAAAAGAAGAAGAAGAAGAAGAAGAAGAAATAATAAAATGACTGGAGCACGGAGGAAAGGAAAGAATGCGCGAAACGTATCTCGTGTAATTGCGTTTATAAGGAGTCAGTCCGCGAGTTTCGGTGAATTCTCCCAGCGGGATTATTGAAGGGCCTCTGGTAAATAGATACAAAGGGAATTATTCTAATTACGTCTGCCTACCCGTATAATTGCGCCTCGCCGACTATATTTCAATCTCGAGTACGACGAATCAACGAAAATATGCTCTTTCGTTGTTAACATGGCGTATGCGCGCGGGGCGAAAAACAAAAAAAAAAAGAAAAAAAAAAAAGAAGAAAAGAAAACGTGATACGGCTGTAACTACGGACGGTTTATAGCTACTATCAACAAACTGCGATTCAAGTTGAATTAAATTTATATAGTAGATTCGGAATGGAGAGGAGTGGCGGGGATAGAGAAGAGGAGACATCAGGAATTATTTTTTCGAATAATACGAGACATAAATTATATGTATATATATATATATATATATATATATATATATATATATATATATATATATATATGTATACGATGGTTTATACGAGATAAAACTTTCTTTCTTTTTTTCAATCGTTTTTACAAACCAATTAAAATTCTCCTTTAATTATTCTCCTATGAGCTCATGAAAAGCTTTCATCATTAATAATGGATTTGTCGTCACGGTCTATGGAATAATTAGAAGGACGTTGCAGGAAAATAATTTTCTCCTTTAGAAAAAAATAAAATAGAAAAAAAAAGAAAAAAAAAAGAGAAAAGAAAAAACAAATTGACGGAATGATTAACAAATTTAATAAATAAATCGATTGGTACGACTATTAGAAGATTACAAATATCCGTCTACAAATAAAACGTACAAACGAAAAAGGCACAATTTTAAAAAGAAAAGAAAATGAATAAATTCGTTACCGAAAACTCTGTTTTTTTCCAAATTAATTGAAATTCTCGTAAATCACTTTTATAGAAAACCTAGGAAAAATCCAATATTTAATAACGAACGTGATTTGGATTCGTCGAATAAAAAGAAAACGTCGTAGGAGAATTTTTAGAAAAATCTTTGGAAATACGAACGATTGGAGTCGCTAAGAGAGAAAAAGAAAGAAAAAAAAAGAAGGAAAACAAACAAACAAAACAAACGATCGACTGGATCCAATGCCCAGAAAATTATAAATGTTTATTAAACGAAACGTAGTCATGAAAAAAAAAAAAAAAGAAAAAAAAGAAATTTCGTTTAATCCCTGAAAGAGAGAGAGAGAGAGAGAGAGAGAGAGAGAGAGAGAGAGAGAGAGAGAGAGAGAGAGAGCTTTCTCGAAGAGACCAAAATGGCGGCGAATGACGAAACGATCGTTTTAATCGCAAAATATCCCTGCCGATATTAAGTTTTTCATAGAAAGAAAGTTAGCCCATAAAAATGTGGACGTTATTAACATGTCTCTGCTATGGTAGTACGGTGCATGCAGATAAGTTTTTTAAATGTCAGTTGGTAGTGCCATGGTCGCACTACGGCCCGTTTCGGACGAAACATATTTGCATCTTCCATGTTACGTGCACCGTTTTCTCTCTCTTCGTCCACGACGAGTTATGTATATATGTATGTATGTATCCACATATGTATGTATGTATGTATATATGTATGTACGTGTAACAGTGCTACGAATATATGGAGATTTACATATTTGTTTCGGCATAATGAATTCCATGCATGGTCAGCTGCTAACCACGCAAAACTTATTACGGGTACACAGATTACAGTAGGTTCTCTCCGTTAAAACGAACGTTCTCTCTCTCTTTATCTCTCTCTCTCTCTCTCTCTCTCTCTATTTCTCCCTCTCTCTCTCTCTTTCTCTCTCTTTCTCTCTCTCTCTCTCTTTCTCTCTTTCTCTCTGGTACTCCCATCTTCTTTGCGATCAAAAAATCTAGGTCAGGTCAACGAGTCGATTTAAAGGATATAGAAAGAAATATCTAGTTCTATCATGAATTAAATAAATGGATTTGTTATTATTAAATCGATATTGATTCGATAGAAATGATATTGTAATAATAAGCCGATAATAGAACCGTGGGTAGATCCGTAAATTTAGAAATTTGTGAAAATATGTACGTATTCTTCGAATTGTAAAATCATTTCGATAAATCGTTATTATGATTTATTTCCATTAACCTCGTAGAGAGAAAGAAAAAAAAAAAGAAAACAAAAAGAAAAAAACAAAACTGGAAATTTTCAGAGCAGACGATAAATAAGACTTCTCGTGATCCGATCTAAGGTGACACCGAATGGAAAAATAAGATTAACCTACATTGTTTATCTAATACTCGTATCCTCTCACGGTTGTTCCGAAATTTAAATGGTTTTACCTACGGTGAGAGAAACGAAAAAAAAGAAAAAAAGAGAGAGAGAGAGAGAGAGAGAAAGAGAGGGAGGGAGAGAGAGAGAGAGAGAGAGAAAGAGAGAGGAAAGAGGGAAGATTATATACACACGGTTGGTAGAACTTATAGGTCGACCAAGTATTCACATAATTCCGTATACTTTATGTATCTATTTACGTATATATATATATATATATAATTTAGATATTCTAAACACACTATTTCGAGGGAACGACGACTTTCACTTTAATGGCAAAAAATATATTCTATTTTCGGTATTATATATATATATATATATATATATATATATATATATATATATAAATATATATGTATTGTAAGTTTTTAGAAAAGCTTGCGCGTTATTTTGAGTTTATCGGATAATCCTGGATTGATAAAAAGTAAACAAAGAAATGGAAAGGAAAGAGAAAATTTCTTCAAGCAAGTAAATCGATCATAGGGAATTCAGATATGAATAAAAATTATGCTTGAGCGGTTATAAAAGAAGAAAAAAAATTAAAAAAGAAGAAAAAAAAGAAAAGAAAAATCGAGAGAGAGAGAGAGAGAAAGAGAGAGAGAGAGAGAGAGAGAGAGAGAGAGAGAGAAATGCGGAACGAAACTAAAAGCAACGTCCAGTGAATATAAAATTCGATGGACGGTATGATCGTTACGTAAGTTATACGGATGCCCTCGTTCCACCCTTTCTCTCTCTTTCTCTCTCTTTCTCTTACACACACTCTCTTTCTCTCTCTCTCTCTCTCTCTCTCTCTCTCTCTCTCTCACTCTATCTCTATCTATCTCTGTTCTCTCTTTTTCCCTTCCATCACTCGAGTTCCATGAACGTTACTGGACATCCTACATAAAATTCTATCGCGTGTCGCACGTTATCTATTCGCATCACGAAACGTAATTCGCCTCTGGCCTAAAAGGATTCGAGAGTGTATACTTTTTAATACTATTTCGGTTATTTCTCGTTAAATTCCAAGGCGATGTCGGGGAATATAATCGATTTAATTCGACGCTAATCGAGTGAAATATCGGATCACAGGAGAGATCCTTTTAAGATATATTTCAAAATTCTTTCGTACTACGTATGTCCAAATAAATTATTGATTAATAATATATTAAATCCATATATATACATTATTTTATGATAAATAGAAATATTGTCGTAACGTGTAATACTTTTGCATTTATATTTGTCAATCAAAATGATAGGTTCGTTTGTAAAGCAAACAAAAAAAAAAAAAAAAAGAAAAAGAAAAAAAAAGAGAAAGAAAAAAAAAAACAATCCATGACCATTCGAGGATCTATTTAATAATACGAATAAAATTGATTGAGTTTTAACGATTAAAACGTTATCATTAATTACGATTGATATTATGCGATAAGTAACAATTGATCAATAACAAGTTAAAAATAATATTGGATTGCGACAGAAATAACTCGAATATTCAGAGCATTCATATTTTTATTTTGACAGTGATGATTCGTCGAGTGTTAACAAAAGTAAAAAAAAAAAAAGAGAGAGAGAGAGAGAGAGAGAGAGAGAGAGAGAGAGAGAGAGAGAGAGAGAGTGAGGGAGGGAGTAGAAAAAAGGGGGAAAAAAGGAAACAAAAAGAAAAAAAAGAAAATAAAATGAATCGATCAATTCCTCTCGACAAAAATACAACGCGTATTGGTGATAGATATAAGATATGGATAGTTCGAGATCGAAAGGATAAATTCTCCGAGTCTGATCCTTTGAATCTTTTTACCACTCCCGATTGGTCGAGCTCTCGAATCCCGCAATCCGTTGGACGAGTAGAAGAGGCGTGTCAAGGGAGGATAGCATAACACGATCCTGGAACAGGATTCCAAGCTGACCGGTATCGGTCCGAAGTAAAGGGATTCGCCGTATCCTGCTTGGATGTTGCTCAGATCGGAAGCGTTCTAATTCTCTTAACTCAAGGTTGGATGAAGTTGCCCACAGCTGCATTGTGTGCACACAT
>NC_062211.1:392500-405000 GCF_912470025.1 Vespa velutina
TTTTTTTTTTTTTTTTTTTTTTTTTTTTTTTTTTTAAATAATCAATCCCCCGTACATATGTATGTATATATGTATATATATATATATATATGTAGCTCCGCATTATACGGCCGGTAGAGCGCTTAATTGGATGTCGTTTCGATGCTTCGCACAAAGAAGAGAATTTTTCCGAGTCGTCTCGCGAGAGGGGAAGAGAGAGAGAGAGAGAGAGAGAGAAAGAGAGTTACACGTTATGTAATTCATTTAAAGAAATTCTAAATTGTTCGCATTTGGACGAACGTTTTATAACCCGAGTATAATTTTCTCTTGAAAAAAGTTCGAACCGAGAGAAATCAATGAAGTGTGGGTACGATTTTCGATTGCTGCTCGTTCGTTTCAATGAACATTTTTTTCACTACTTATAAGAGGATCTTTTGGTCAACGAATACTCGAGCAACCCGCAGTTTTTCTTTTTTTCTTTTTTTTTTCTTTTTTTTTTTATTGGAAAAAAACTTTCTTCTCGCGTTCCATTTTATTAAAAAAAAAAAAAAAAAAAAAACAAAAAAAGAAATCGAAAAAAAGAAATCGAAAAAAAGAAAATCCAAATTACTATCTTTTAATGACTGCAAGGAAAAAGAAAAAAAAGAAAAAAAAGAAAAGAAAAAAGGAAACAGCTTTTAACGTTTTATTAAATCGATCCTGTAAGACATGGAATCGTTCAAATAGAAACACTTAAATTTTGTTCAGTCAAAGATATGATATATATATCTTACTGGAAACATAATTCTTTCGTTAAAAGGAGAAAAGAAAAAAAAAAAAGAAAAAGAAAAAAGGAAAAGAAAAAACAGACAAGATATAGAAGCGTACTATGTTATTCGTGAGAAAATGATAGATAGATAGATAGATAGACAGATAGACAGATAGAGAGAGAGAGAAAGAGAGAGAGAGAGAGACGATGACGACGACGACAAACGATCGACAGCTTATTTCTCATAGTATAGGATATGATTTTTCGGGATCCAATCAAATTCGTTTAAATTAATGCCTCTCCATCCACGATATTTTCCCATTGCCATGCCATCTTGTACAGAAAAATTTCGAACGAGTCGGTCAACAAAAAAAAAAGGAAAAAAAAAAAAAAAAAAAAAAAAAAGAGAAAAAAAAAAAAACAAAACCAACCCGCGCGACCTGCAAAATTGGAAGTGAAACAACGATCTTTTTCGAATTAGATTTCCTGCTAGTTTCGATTCGGCGGCAGCTAATTTTGACGCGACACCCAATATTTACCTGTCAACCGGCTTGTATTGTGTGTGCGTGCGTGTCGATATTTACGAGCAGTAACCTTTTAATGTGCCGTTGCATCGATGAACGTTTAACTAAGAATGACAGACGCA
Organism: Vespa velutina; assembly: GCF_912470025.1. NCBI lineage: Eukaryota > Metazoa > Arthropoda > Insecta > Hymenoptera > Vespidae > Vespa > Vespa velutina. The sequence goes on from NC_062211.1 coordinate 393,874, forward strand.
TCGCTTTCGATAATTCTATCCTTTCAATCGATCTGATAAATAATACTTTTGCCATGTGTAAAACGTATTAAATTGTATCATCTCTCTGTCTCTCTCTCTCCCCCCCCCTCTCTCTCTCTCTCTCTCTCTCTTTCTTTTTCATTTTTTTTATATTCGCTTGGTGCATCGAATTTACAGATTTTTCAAGGAAGAATAACCTTTTAAACGGTAAGATCCGATTGTTAATGAAATGAATTAGTGGGGAAACAATTTTGATTGAAAAATTGCATCGAAAATAAACACGAGATATAATAGATTTTTTTTTCTTTCTTTTTTTTTCTTAGCGGAGTTAAGAAGGAAGTCTCGTTAAATTTCAATGTGCGATTTTTGTCTAATTCCTCAAATTAAAATTTCAATCGAATCGGAACGATTCGTTCAACCTAATTCGACTTTCTATATATATATATATATATATATATATATATACGTATATTTTAAGCAAGAATCTATATCCGGACTTTTTGAACGCTATTACTTTGTAGAACAATATAAAAGCTCAGTTTTACTTAATTTTTGTTGCAGAATTTATTATAAAAAAATGTAAAATTTTCCTTCGTTATTTCCCAACCATTTTCTTTTTCTTTTTTTTTTTCTTCTTTTTTTTTTTTTTTATTATTTTATGCCCTTTTTTTTTTGACACTAGTTTTGAAAAAACACGTGATTCATGTGATTTTTTATTTCGTTCAATATACGAAATCGTTTGTTCCTTAAATTGTGTTTCATTATTCCGAAGAGATAATAGTCCGAAGAGTCGATGAATATGAAGAATGCGGTAAAGTCTTCCAATTTAGCTTTTGTATTTTCTCTCAAATCATTTTAATTGTGCAAGGGGGCGCAATATAATTCATGCGGCACCTAAATATCCATTCTATTTACCTTCCCGACGTAAGTTTTAAGTATTCTTGCACTTTGGACCAAGGTGTTTCAAGTCTCTTTGATAATTCTTCGATGATTAATCATGGATTTGATTCAAAAGAAGGATTTCAGAATATTATCATTGAAATTTCAAGATCGTCTGGATTTAGAGACATCTCTTATAAATCTTTAATGCCTGATTTAAATTTTCGATATCAATATACATATGTTAACACCTGATCATATGTTGCAACCTGATCATAAAGTTCATTAATTGTTTTACTAACCTTAATGGGATTAAAAACCTTCATTGTAAAATGTCTGACGTGAGCATTATTATTTCCTGTAAGTTCGAACATTTTATCTTTAACAATAAAATAAAGTTTATTGCACGAATAATAAAGTTAAACGATAGAACTACGAAAGAATAATAACTTACTATGATGCTTATTCCATCACTCCGTCTGGACACAAATTAAGTTCAAATGCCAGTACTTAGAATAATAGATTTCTTTTCGGTAACTCTAATATATATATATATATATATATATATATATATATATATATATATATATATATACACGATTTTTGTAAGGAACGATAGATATGGTTTCGTTTTTTGTATCTCAAAATACGTATCAAGAACGAAAGATAGAATTATACTACTATAGTTAGCAAGTTTTCATTCACAATGATATCGAGATAAATGACTCGAAAGATTTTCTTTTAATAGTATTGTATATTATATTTTATATCGCGATGGGTATGTCGACAACTCGATGTCATTTATATTATCGACTTTACGTTATTCGCATGGTTCTCCTTCTACACCTTTTTCTTTTCTAACGTTTCTTGATGTTCATCATACTCCCTCGCGATATCGATAAAGGAAGGTCTAATGTCGGGGCCATTCGCAAGAAGTTCAACGTCGAGGGTGACTCTCTCCCCCTCGAAGGGAAAAATGTGGTTGGTGTATTCTCTTTTTCTCTCTTTCTCGAGGCACCACCCACCCACCCATCCTACTGCCATTCCCGTTACTTTCAAGACTCGATACTTATTAAAACTTTTTCGAACGATACCACGGCGAAGTCACTCGGCCGAGACTTTCCCGTTGCTTCCTTTAATTTTTCGATCGTTTTACTTTCTTCGATTTCTATCGTATCCTTTTTGATCCTTTAATAAATGTCACAAAATTGCAACGAACGCTGGTTTAAGATAGGTATGGATTTTTATTTTCTATACGAAGTCCTTTAATTATTTTAACGACTTTATTTATTTAAAATCTTTTCCCACGAAGAAAGAACGAATGATATTTTATTATAAATAAATTAATTTAAACGTATACGTTTGGATTGATTTAATTATCGATAAAAAAATATTTATCAAAAGTATTCTTGAGTAACACCTGGTGGAACACAGTATAGTAATTCTTCGAATGGAAACTTGAAAGCTCTCTCTCTCTCTCTCTCTCTCTCTCTCTCTCTCTCTCTCTCTCTCTCTCTCTCTCTCTCTCTCTTTCTCTCGCGCGACGATGATCGAGAATAGAAGTTAAGTCTCTGCACGGGAAACTAAGAAGATTATCCCTAATTTATGTAAGGACCGAAACAAAAGGCGGCGCCGTATAATTTTCGGGCTCGGCTCGAGTCTACTCGGCTTGGCTCGACACGCCGACAGAGTCAGTCCATCGTTAGGAGTTTTGAAATCTCGTTAATTTTCATTTTCTCTTTCCTCTTTATCGCGACTTTGAGAACGTCCTTTTCGTACCAACGATGTCTGAATTTTAACGTTATAAAGATATCTTCGACGCGTCCTAATTATGAGAGTTTTTGATAGGCTAAAACGTTCATTCTTATCTATCTAGAATATTTTAATACGATTTAAAATAACCTAAGAGATAATTAATACAGGCGCATGATTAATCGTTTAAACAAAATGATTATAAACTTTACCAACGACTACGATAAGCTCTACCATATCGGTCTAATCTAAGAACAGTATATAACACTCCTCTCTCATAAATATATCAATTTGGAAAATTCTATAGAAATAAATTACATCCTTCAATTCGCTAATCACGCTTTCACGAAGATCTGTTTATCGTCGTAAAGGTCACTCGGCCGATTCAAACGAGACTATCATTCTTCGTGAGTGCACCGAACGTGTTTCCAAACACCGCATACGACGGCGTAATGGCAATGTAAATTTCCACCTACCTAACCCTTATTTGTTTTACCAACTACGTAGGTACAGCAAATTAGTAAACTGGAAATACACGACGTTCTAGCCTCGTTTTATCGATTGTATGTACATATGTATGTACGTATGTATGTATGTACACGTAAATACGTAAATATCTATTCGACTATGTATGTATATGTAATAGTGTGTTGTCTAGCTAAAACGTTAAATTAGATAAATTCGTATTGGGCCTTGGAGAAAAGGGTAGGCCGAGATGCAGCTCAGGTCCATCCCCTAATTACAGCCTTTCTCCGGTCAATAATTACCGGGAAGGACACACGAAGGAGAGGAGAAATCGAGTAGTCTCTACGGAGAGGAATGGAAGAGAAAAAAAAAGAAAAGAGAGAGGAAGAGGGAGAGACAGAGAAAGAGAGATAGAGAAAGCACGAATACGAATTCGATGAACAACCAATCCAAGCATCAGCATTCCAGCTCACGAACCATTTCCTTTCTTTCTTTCTTTATTTCTTTCCACGCTGGACTTCGCAGCACGTGAAGGGCATGGAGACGATTGTACGCATCTGCACAGTTTCGAAAAGCAGGAGAAGAGGAATAAGAAGAAGAAAGGAAAAAAAGAGAAACAAAAAACCTATGAAAAAAAAGGTAAAAAAGAAAAAAAAAAAAAGGGGGAAGAAAAAGAAACGTAAAAGAAGAAGGTAAAAGGAAAGATATTTTTCCCTACGTATATTTGCCTTCTTCATTAAAGTCCGATCGTGTATTCGTTCATCGATCTCGCTCTTGAAATTGTCTCTCTTTTTTTCATTTCGAAGAGGAAAAAAGAAAAAAAGAAAAAAAAAAGAAAAAAAAAAAAAAGAACAAAAGTATCATCGATCGATCGAGGCGCAAAGTCTTACATCGTATGTAAGAACTAATTCAAAGAAAAAAAAGAGTATGTCATTTTCTATTGTCTAACATTACTCTTCAAATGCACAAATCTCGACGACCATTAATATCGTTAATCTAATCCCAATTGTGCATTTCATTTATACAAAATAAATAATTTGAACTCTAAAACAAAATTATTGTATATACTTTGAAATCTCGAAAACAATAATCGGTAGGTTTAAAGGTATACATGTTCAATTTTGTCGTTATATATAAAAAAAAAAAAAAAAAAAAAAAAAAAAAAAAAACTCAAAAAAGAAAACAAAACAAAATTCACGAATCATGCAACGGGCGAATTATTTTAATCGAATTGAAAATTGGCCTAATGATGTTCTCTACACCATACAGATATAACTGGGATTAAATTCGACTAATTTCTAATGTCGCAAGGATATTAGCGATTCATTCGACTAACTTTTGTTTCATTTTTTTTTCAACTTCCGTTTGACGAGAATTATGTAGACGAGAACGTAACGTTATTGAGCATAATGAGTGGACGCGACGATTGGCTTCCACGGATTGGAAACGATAATCTCTCGATGCTTTGAATGCCCTCGTTATGTAGCAGTGGCGACGACGATCACGGCGATTCCTCTTAAATGCGAAATTTGGTTCCAATTGTACGATATGCGATTTCGAAGTCATCGACGGATTGTGGGCCAATAATATGCTTCCAGGAATATTATCAATCCGATTGAACTCGGTAGGCGGCGAGGTGTACAGGAGTTTCGATCCGCGCCTTGTCCGTCACGTTTCAACCATACTCAGGAGGGAGCATCAACCATGCATGCTTATCTCTTTTCCACGGATAATAATAGACACGTAAATCGATTTATACAACACGAAGCTTTTTCAAATGTTTAATGCTTTTTAGCTTGTGATTGCTATTATAATGGCTTTGGCATATTTTATGCTTTTCGAACGATAAAAAGGCCACTATCAGTGGCCATCGCGCAAATCATTTTTTTTTTTTTTCGAGCAATACACCATTATTTATTATTATTTTGTCCTTATAAAAAAAAAAAAGAAAAAAAAAAAAATTCACGAATCATACAACGGGCAAATTATTTTAATCAATTCAGTTCAAAGTTGTTCAAAGTTTGAATCCAATGGCAGTTCTACATTACACAGGTATAACTTCGAATTAAATTCGCATAATTTCTAACGTCGCGAGAATTTTTTCAATTCTTTATATGAAAATGTATAAATAAACTTTAACTTATTCATTTATAATTCCATTCCTATCTAATGTCATAATAAAAAATGTCATCCACAATTTACGCGCAGTCTGCGTAAAAACATGTCGTACAGAGATATAATACTGCGGAAAGTCCAGTCGTAGCTAAAAGATTAAAAAAAAAGAAAAAAATATCAGTAAGATGGAACGTTCTAATGCTAGTTTGTCGTATGTATGTATGTGTGTGTGTGTGTGTGTGTGTGTGTGTGTGTGTGTGTACGAGATACATTTAAATAAGGGACGGAAGGTTCTAGAGTTAGTTAGCTATGTGTGTATATGTGGATGAGATAATAAATCGACCGGTAGTTGAATAAAAAGATGGAAAATTTTAACGTTAGTTAATTATGTGTGTGTGTGTATGTGTGTGTGTGTGTCTGTGTGTGTGAGATAAATTGATCGACAGTCGAACAGAAGAGCATAATCCTTTATGAAGGATTGCATTTGTTTACAAAAGAGACAGAGAGAGAGAGAGAGAGAGAGAGAGAAGGGGAGGTTGAAATATTGGTAGCTTAAATGAAATGAAATTGCAGTGTAAGTGAGATAAATAACGAAATAACAAAAAGGTCAAAGAGTGATAAAAATTACCGAAGGTAGAATAAGGATGTTAAAGGTTACGAGATGTACGTGAAAAAAAAAAACAATACAGGATAGTCTTTAGTGGACCACACGAGGAATAACGATAAAAAGGTCCTAAGTGGACCAACTCTTGAATGGACCAATAGAAAGTAACGAGAAGAGCAACACAGAACAAAGAGTAAAAGCCTTGATTAAACCAAAAAATGAGTAAAGAGTTGTAATACCTTAATTATAATATCTTTATCAATAAAATCATTATTAATCCTAGTTGTGCATTTGTTGGTATGTAGGACACTCAAAGTATCAATTATGAGTACAATTTAAAACAAATAAATGTTAAATAACCATTATGCGCGATTATGTGCGGCATTTCTATAACAGATGCGATTAATCTGTCGACTAACTATTAATCCTATTAGCATACCTACTCTAACATCAAAAGATTGAAATTGTTTTAGTTACATAGGTGACATATATTCCCTCGTAACAAATCGATATCTATGAAAAAAATTACGCTAAGTAATTTTTCCCAGCTTTCAGATTAAACCTTGTTTGTACAGTTAAAGTGAATAGAAATATTCCAGACCAATTTTGAGCACGATTTAAAACAAGTAAATATTTGTAAATAGAATTTGTACCTTCATTTATCTATAGTTATCTGAGATATGTATCTTTATATGTCAATTGTCAGAATAATTCGTATTGTCTCGGTCGCTGAATTGTGATCGAGTAAAATTGAAATTTGTAAAATCTGAAATGTTTCACATCACGTATACGCAGTAAATTATTTTTGCATTAATTTTTGATTATTTATTATTGAAAATTTTTAATCCATTCATATTCCAAATAATGTGATTTTATATAAAAGTATGATAGAAATTATTTTCTAACTTTGTATCTCGTTCGTACACAAAATTAAATGCAATCAATGAGAATAAAAAAACCAGCATTTTCATTATACGATATTATAATGAAAATAAAGAATGAATCGAATAAGTTATCCCAAGAGAGTTAATTAATCTGTATCTTTCAGATGGGCTTATGAAAAATATTCTACATATAATGTACGTATTTTGTAGTCTACATTATTATTTTACAAAACAAAGATGTAATTTTTTAGGTACAACCTAATTGAATTTCTTACGTATTACGGGAAGAAAGTCTACGTCGTATGCAGCGATAGGGAGGATGAAGCTCTGGCATTAGTAGTTACCAAGAGAAAATCGCAGCACGAATTGGATGAATGGGAGAAGTGTAGTATAACCGACTCTGCACTTCGACTCGCCCACGTAATACATATATACATACATACATACATACATACATACATACATACATACATACATACATACATACATACATACATACATACATACATACATATATATATATGTATGTATGTATGTATGTATGTATATATATACATGATAATTCACTTATTGTTTCATAGAGTGAAACACTAATGAATCATACAAGTATAATTTAACTGTTCCAATTCAGAGAGTTAGTATGTTCTATGTTTCCCGGTCTATTTACCCTCTCTTTCTCTCTTCTTCACTCTTTCTCATTCTACCAGTCATTCTCTCGTCCCTCTTTTAACGTTCCTTAGCTGTCTACCTTATACCAAGATACCTTTTGCGAGTAAATTTCATTTCACATCCTTCCCCAACTACTCTGTTTGTGACGGCTCGTTTACATGTTATATCGTGATATACGCTAATTCTCGAGCTGCCAAGTCGTACTAAATTTGCGGACGCTTTACGCCATCATCGAGTAACTTCTAACGTAAGAACGTTCCACCCAGAAAGGTATTACCTTTGGGATGGATTACAAAACTCCAAGAATGACTCGAAACGAATTCGTCGAGAGAGAGAGAGAGAGAGAGAGAGAGAGAGAGGGAAAAAAGAGAGAAAAAATAAAATATAAATCGATTCGATTGGATCACAAGGAACGTGGGGAGGGTAATGGAAAGAAGAAAACAAGACGAAGGAACGGTGGGAAGGAACGAAAAATGGGTCGTCGTAATCATCGATCCTCGAGAGTTTGGAAATTCGAGAAACGTGCCTTCGTTTGACTTCCATTCCCCATAAATAATTCTATCGATATTCTTATAGATCAAGGTAATCGGCGTTAATCGTGCAAAATTGTCGAAAAGGATCCCACTGAGACGATCTGGGAAAGCAGCCACGACGATGGTAAAGGCTACGATGTGTTAGTGTAAATTCTTGCTAAGTGCAGAGTAAACAATTACGTAGTTTACGTGGTAGGCTAACTCTCACCCAGTACCCATCATTGAGGGAAGAGGGAGAGAGAGGGGAAAGGGGCAGAGAGAGAGAGAGAGAGAGAGAGAGAGAGAGAGAGAGAGAGAGAGAGAGACGTTTGGGTTAGAGCAAATGTGAAGTGAAGCGAAAGTTGTGCAAATGTTTACAGTGCAAGTGAACCGCTCGACGAGGGAACGAGAGACCTAGAGAGAGAGAGAGAGAGAGAGAAAGGGGGAGAAAGAGAGAGAGAGAGAGAGAATGTTAAGAAAGGGGAATGAAACAGATCGTGGAAAAGGACAAGGGTCAAATAATCTCTCCGAGTTATCCGATAAAGAACACGACAGATTTAACGAGATATTCTTGTATTACAGCAGTATTTCATGTTTTTTCTTTTTTCTTTTCCTTTTTTTTCTTTTTCTTCTTTTTTTTTTTGTGTTTTTTTTTTTTTTTGTTTTTTTTTTTTTACTCAACCTGGATCAGAAAGGAAAGAAAGAGAAAAGAAAGGATGAAAAAGATGCACACGTAGATGCAGTCATTATTTTTGATGTTTCTCGTATATATCTAATATCATGTTGGATTCGATGTAGAACCCTAAAAGAGGGAAAGGTTAAAGTTCGATCGGGTCGATGGTACTAGGAGGGATGATATCGCGGAAAGAGCAGCTATAACACGATAGTATATTCTGTGCACGAGCTCGTGAGTTAATCAAAATCGTCCGAGAGATTTGCATATTTTACCAACGCGAGTGAAGCTCGAATGAAGGAGCTGACGCTGTTCTTCGTGAGTGTCTGTGCTATGCGTATGTATGTGTATATATGTATGTATATATATATATATATATACATATACAAAGGATATAACATATATACAAAGGATAAGACAGCTAAGATGTACACAACTCCAAAATTAAGTGTTGGATGAAAAATCGTTTTATATCAAAGTCACATGCTTCCCCCTTGTAGATTACTTGTGTTTACTGGTTATTACTGAGCAAACAATGTTGCCTGGTGAAAAAATTTTTGACGATATTCAATTCCAACTTGAATTTAGAAGTTATGGAAAATGAGTAGATATTCTGGGTCGTTTACTTTGTACAACGTAACTCGTGTAGCAAATTACTAATCGGGCTCACCTTTATCGATTCGCTTCTTCCAGGTCGAAATAGATGGAGTCCTTTTAAACGAAAAGGAGAGAGAGAGAGAGAGAGAGAGAGAGGGAGGCAAAGAGAAAGGAAGAGTTAAGCGTCGATTCGTACACGACATTCGATTTCCTCTTCACCGATCAGCAACTCGTTTTACCCAAAAAAGTATACGCTATACTAAGAAGTTTCTTACTGAAATCAAGAAATCTTGTAAGGAAACCGCTCGCGAAGAAGTTTCGCCAACTTTTTGGATGGATATACTGTTCTCTCTCTCTCTCTCTCTTTCTCTCTATCTCTCTCTCTCTCTCTCTCGCGCGCGCTCTCTCTCTCTTTCTCGTTCGTTCACTCGCTTGCTCGCTCGCTCGCACAGACCCGTTCGCTACTTCGTCCGTCGAAACTTTTGAACAAGTGGGAGAAGTTTGACCTGTTTTTCAAGCCGTGAGTTAACTTCCGAGAAGGGGGTGAATTCGGTAAGTCAAAAGCGATACGTTTTAAACTTAAATTTTAAATAGATTTCGATTCTCTGATTCTTTTTTTATCATACGTACACTCCTTATCTTCCCCCACCCCACTCTCACTCTCTCTCTCTCTCTCTCTCTCTCTTTCTTGTTTTTATTCTATATTTAATTAAAACATTGATAGGGTTTGACCTGAAAAAAAAGAGGGGTAAGTAGGAAATATCTCTCTTGAAAAACGTAACAATTGCTTCGAGGTTAAAATGCTAAGTATCTTTCGTTCTTCCTCTCTCTCTCTCTCTCTCTCTCTCTCTCCTCTCTCTCTCTCTCTCTCTCTCTCTATCTCGAATGAGATCGCGCGCGCATATACACAGAGTGTAAGTACGGAGAAAAAGAAGAGAAAAAAAGAAAGAGAGAGAGAGAGAGAGAGAGAGAGAGAGAGAAAGAGAAAAAGAGAGAGAGAAAGAAAGAGAGAGTGAAAGAGAAAAAGAGAGAGAGAATAAGGATGGAAAACGAATTTTCTATTTTCCACGTTCCTTTCTCGAGCATTGTTGGAGTAAACCGCGCAAAACAATGAATTTCAAAGTGCCCCGGCACGATTTAGTAATCCACTACGTCGCAAGAGAGAAAGAAAGAGAGAGAGAGAGAGAGAGAGAGAGAGAGATAAAGAGAGAGAGAGAGAGAGAGAGAGAGAGAGAGAGAGAAAGTCCGGATGCGAAACGAATCAAGATTCAGTGTGGCGCACGAAATGCGTTGGCGATCACTTTACGAGCCGACGTGATTGCAATCATCCTCTTTCTCTTTCTTTCTCTCTATTTCTCGGGCACGACTACTTGGGAATCCTACTGCGGACTTTTAATAATTCAACCGAAATCAGAAATACACGCAGCCTGCTCCGTATTGGTTAGGGCGAAAAAAAAAAAAAAAAAAAAAAAAAAAAAAGGAAACAAAAATTGGGCCTTAAGCGCGTCGCACGCGTGGTTAGAATAGAATCGATAAAGGATATGAGAGAGATAGGAAAAGAGGAAAAGAGAGAGAGAGAGAGAGAGAGAGAGAGAGAGAGAGAGAGGGTGGGAGGGAGGGGACAGGGTGATCGATTCGAATAATCCGAGGCACGTGCTCGCTTTGAATTTATTATTAGGTATGAAACTTTTGCGAGAGAGAAACCATTCATTTTCTCGTCTTTCCCGATCAGATCAGATCAGATCCGATCCGACCCTATCCGATCCGATCCGAGGCACTTATCATTCGAGTAAACGAAAAAAAAAAAAAAAAAAGAAAAAAGAAAAAAAATAACTACAAGAAATTAATACCGATGAAGTTCATGGAAACTTAATATTACAATTAATCTCCTACAGCATCTAAATTGCTCCTTAAATTTAATTAATATCGTAATAAATATAAATAGAAAATATCAAAAGTCTAATTGAAATTGTAATG
>NC_062211.1:410000-420000 GCF_912470025.1 Vespa velutina
ATTATTTATTTTGATGACACAAGAAGTGACAGTAAAGACGTTGTGTTCGGCCACGTGTAAACGACGTCCACATTTTTTTTTCTCAAGGTGTCGTCGTTTTTATTCAACGCGTGACAAATGCTTCTTATCGTACACTTATATCATATTTTTACCAAAAAAGAAAATATATACATATACATATATACATATATATATATATATATATATATATATATATATATACGTATATAAAATGAGCAAAAAGTATGAGATCAAACTTATATTACGTATTATTGCATAAAAAGTCAAATGCATAAAAAAAGTTTATATAAACTTATATTCAAGAATGCTCTATTGAAAAGATATATATACTTTTAATGATATTTATGATTTATTTCCATTCGTCGAATCAGTGATTGCCGAACTTTTTCTTTTTTCTTTTTCTTTTTTTTCCTCTGGATTTCTATTTACGGGTTCACGGTCAAAAAAAAGTTGGGTTTATAAAAATACAGACAAAAACGGAAAATGAAATTTGGAAATATACTCGAAATACATTTACTATTATTCCCAATACTGTTGGAATATTAGAAAGTATTCGGTGATCACTAATTCGACGAATAGAAGTCTCCACTTTTCTAGTGGAAAGGAATTTTCTTATAAATGTCACAATAAATCATAAATATCTTTAAAAGCATATATCTTTTCAAAGAAGCATTTTCGGACATAAATTTACACGAACTTTTTTTCAATTTCAGTATATATATAATAAATCGATATATATATATATATATATATATATATATATATATATAAATTTTATTTCCGTCCTTTATACGAGAATCGCATCCTTGAATTTTTACAAAATTTACTTCAATTGAAAGACCAACGTCATCAGTCAAATCTGATTTCTCCTTTTTCTCTTTCAACGAGGGAAGCGATCTCGCAGATCTCGTTAAAAAAAAAAAAAAGAAAAGAAAAGAAAAAATATACTACATCGTCTCGAAAGTAGGACGTGCCTATGAGAGGTAGTTGAGGAAAAAAAAGAAAAAGATAAAAAACAAAAAAAAAAAAAAAATAAATAAAAAGAGGAAGGGCTTATTTCAAACACACCGAAAACGCGGAAAAAAAGGGCGAAAAAGTTTACAAGTTCTCACGAAAGTTTGACACTCTCCCAACCTCCCCCTACGTCAGGAGGACTCCTTTCTCTCTCTCTCTCTCTCTCTCTCTTTCCTTTTCCATCTTTTGCCTAGCAAATATATGACGCACGAAGCGTTACACAGCTCTTATTATGCGCCTTTACGTAAGCATCAAGGTAACTTTCATTTTTTCTCTTCTTCCCTCCCCTTAACCACCACCATCACCTAACTTATCCTCTTCTCATTCGTACACTTTGAAAAAATAGAGAGGAAGAGAGAGAGAGTGAGAGAGAGAGAGAGAGAGAGAGAGAGAGAGAGAGAAAAACACACACCCTCACTCCTGGGACAAATAATAATTTCGTATCTCGCGGATGAATCTACCTAACTCCTTGAGAAGATCCATCTTTCAACGACATTTTCCTTAGAGCAATGAGAAGTATCTACTGGTATATGAAGAAGTTATTCCAAGAGACGATGTTTAAGTGTTTCGCGCGATGAACGTCATTTGCTAGCTACCTCCTTCGGATTTTTATTTCTCCTGAATTCTAAGAAAGAAAAAAAAAAAAACAACCGTGGATAAGGAGCGACGATAAGAACGATAAGGAAAAAAAAAAAAAAAAAAAAAAAGAAGAAGAAGTTGTTTCGATGTATTCTGCATAGAGAAGAGAGGGGAGGAGGAAAGGAAAAACACATACACGTATCTAAACTTATACACCTAGACGATTATTATTATTATTATTATTATTATTATTATTATTATTATTATTATTATTATTATTATTATTATATAGACGTAAGAGAGAAAATGCACGCTCGACGAGAAGATCGCTATCGTCGGTTTTAAGCATAGAAAAAAAAAAGACGAAAGAAAAAAAAAGAGAGGGAGAGAGAGAGAGAGAGAGAGAGAGAGAGAGAGAGAGAGAGAGAGAGGATAAAGACGACGACTTACGTACTTTCGTTGAAGAAGACGTTATTATCTGATGGAAGATGGGGGCGGGAGTGTGGAAGGGGAAAGGAATAGGAGAAGCACTGTACGATATAAACGATATAATATGCGACTGTATCCTGTGCGCGCGCGCGCGCGCACTCTCTTTGTCATACTATGGATGCATTGAAAACGTTGCGTGGTCTTCTCGTTGTTGCATCTAGATGCGTGCATCGTAACGGACACAAGGACATTCTCACACCTGATGCCCCCGTTCTTATTCTATGAGCGTAATATACATATTATATATCTCGATGACATGCACCAGCGAAATTTCCTTCTTTTACGCGAACTCAAATTATTTCTACGACGAGACGATGTTCAGTATAAAGACGATGTTTAGGTATGAAGTTGTAACGGGGATCAATATAGATATTTCGCGAGGTGAGATCGTGACGCAACTTTAGATATATAAGAACAACGATGTATAAAATTTGAGACATGAACTATGGCGTATAAAATTTGAGGTATGAACGATGGTGTCTAAAATTTGAGGTATGTATGAACAATGGCTTATAAAATTTGAGATATGAACAACGGCGTATAAAATTTGAGGTATGTATTAATGGCGTATAAAATTTGAGGTATGAACAACGGCTTATGAAATTTGAGGTATGAAGAACGGTTTATACAATTTGACGTTTGTACAACGGCGTATAAAATTTGAGGTATGTATTAATGGCGTATAAAATTTGAGGTATGAACAACGGCTTATGAAATTTGAGATATGAAGAACGGTTTATACAATTTGACGTTTGAACAATGGCGTATAAAATTTGAGATATGAACAACGGAGCATAAAATTTGAGGTACGTATGAACAACAGCTTATAAAATTTGAAATATGAAGTACGGCTTATAAAATTTGAAATATGAACAACAGTGTATAAAATTTGAGATATGAACAACGGAGAATAAAATTTGAGGTATGTATGAACAACGGTTTATAAAATTTGAGATATGAACAATGGCGTATAAAATTTGACGTATGAACAATGGCGTATAAAATTTGAGGTACGTATGAACAATAACTTATAAAATTTGAGATATGAACAACAGTGTATAAAATTTGAGATATGAATAACGGAGTATAAAATTTCAGGTACGTATGAACAACGGCTTATAAAATTTGAGATATGCATAATGGCGTATAAAATTTGAAGCACGAATAACGGCTTATAAAATTTGAGACAGCTAAGAATCGAAACGTTTGATTAATCTAATCGTCCGTGAATGGGCAGCGATGTTAGTATAAGTTCCTTAACAAATTGGTACTACTAAATTTACTATAGGAGTAAAAATAATAATGAGGATGATAATAATAATAATAATAATAATAATAATAATAGTAAAAATGAAGGCTAAGAGAAATCTTTCGAGTGTTTATCTACAAAAAAAAAAAAAGAAAAAAAAAGAAACAAGAAAAAACTATGAGATCGTAACTAACATAATAATTATATAAATATTAATAATAGTAATACTGTAAATTAAAAAACAAACAGATATAGAGAGATCCATAGTTATGTATATAGATCTCATTGCACCGAGATATATCAACCTGCTTATTAAGAAGGAGATACTTATATAAGACACGTTAGAATGAAGAAGCTGAGAGAGCTAGAGTGAGAGAGAGAGAGAGAGAGAGAGAGAGAGAGAGAGAGAGAGAGAGAGAGAGAGAGAGAGAGAGAGAATTTGGAATAGCCGAGAATCTCTCGAGACGATCTCATCCCATCGTGTGAAATCTTTCGGTATGACGCGTGATACGAGAGTGAGAGAGAGAGAGAGAGAAAGAAAGAGAGATAGAGAGAGAGAGAGAGAGAAAGAGAGAGAGAGAGAGACGAGGAGAAATGCGGGACAAGGTGATTTGGATTTAATTAAGTCTGCCATAGGCAATTTGGCAAGACGCTTCGGTCCGCATTATAGAAGCTTCGGTTAATCGGATGAAGTCTACGGGTGGCGTGCTTCTATAAAGACGAAGGAGAAAACCGTGTTAAACATGCTGATATAGCATCAAATGAAAACACTTGAAGAATATTTTATTTACGAAGAAGTATATTATCAGAGAATAAATAAAATACTTGATAACGATATATGAAAATCCTTGGTAATATGCGCATGCATAATTGTACAGGATCGTTCATTGCCCGTGTGTTTATTACTCTTTCATTACGTTTGCTCATATTAAACAGAGTAATTATTTCTATACAAGTATTTTCATGTATTCCAAATGATTCCTGCAAATGTTCCTAAATCGTTTTATTAATGTTCCACCTGTGTTGGAACAGAGTAATGGACGATATCAATGATGACCGGTGATGGAAATATTTTGGGATCGTAAGTTTCAAAAGTGCAACGAAAAGATATGGAGATATGGAAAGGTCTCTCTCTCTCTTTCTCTCTCTCTCTCTCTCTCTCTCTCTCTCTCTCTCTCTCTCTATCTTCCTCACTACTTATTCGAAACCAGCAGCTGTAACAACAGCAACAGCAACAGCAGCATCACCAGTAGCAGCACACGGGCACCTAAACGCGAGTATTTGACTTTCAAATGGCAGCCGAGTGGTGGTGATGGTGGTGGTGGAAATGGTGGTGGTGGTGGTGGTGGTGGGTCGGCAGAAGGGCAACCAGGCAGGAACGACGTCGGCTGCGGTCCTTTATAACCGAGCGTTTTGGCCGTTTCGAGAAGTGAGTGAGTGAACGAGAAAGAGAAAGAGAAAGAGAAAGAGAAAGGGAAAGAGAAGGTGAAAGAGAAAGAGAGGAGATACAGACAGAAGGAAGAAGAAAGAGGGGAGGACAAAAAGAGAGAGAGAGAGAGAGAGAGAGAGAGAGAGAGAGCAATTGCGCTCAGGCTGACGAATAGCCATGCTTGCTTCGGACTAAAACGATAACTCGATTCACCGTGCCAAGCTACGGCATGGAGGATTGTTCGTTGATGCGGAAAAACCGTCGGTGTCTTCGTTAAACGCTCGCTAACCTCGACCGACCAACCACCCACCAACCAACCACCCATTCACTCCCTACCCTCCCTTTCCCTCCTCACACCACCGCCTGCTTCTCCAGGCAGTGTCGAGGGTAATCGAGTTGGCGTTACGAGAGAAACAGGAGAGGAGAGGATTGGCTGCCTGGCTTGTTTAAAAAGGCGGATTATGGCGAGCTCGAGAATGGGATTGGGTATTTTAGATCGGTAAGATAAAGTGAAGGCTAGTTTGTACAGAGGTGTGTCGGCGGCTCACCCCCTTCACCGTTCTCCTTTTTAATGCAATACTTTCAAATATAACTCTGCTATTCTTCGGAAGCAGAATTATATTTTTCGTAATAGTATAAAAATGTTAGGAAATGGTATTTACACCATTAAAATATATTTTGTTATAGGACGAGTATAGTTTGTTTTCTTTTTTTTCTTCTTTTGTCTTTTTTTTTGTTTTTTTTTTTTTTTTTTTTTTAAAACTCGAAATCGATCATTCGTCAAGCGTGTTTGATTTTTCTCAAATTCGATAGAAAAAGGACCGATTCTTTCACGAAATAATTCTCAAAATTCTTTTTCTTTCCGACGAAGGACCGAAAAATAATACGCGTCCATTAAAATTTTCTTTAACTCGAAATAAACGTGCATGAATACGTTCTATAAATAAAATTAGTCCTTCATAGAGTTATACATTTTAAATTGTTATATAGAAACGTCTCGATTATCTTAATTCGCGTCTTATTATTAAAACGTCCAACGAGGAGACGAAATTAATAGGGTGACAGTTTAGCTATCGAGAGGATTAAATTACGGGCTTCTATCTCGAGAATATTCTATGGGGATTTAATGGATATTCTGGATATCGAAGCGTCAACATAAATTATGTATACTTCGGACCGACAATGGGACAATCATTGGAAAATTCTCGATAAAATCTATGACCCTTTGATTAAAACGATTGCAAAGGGAGAGAGTTCTTGATGAGATTTCGTCCCTTATAGTTTATCTTTTTCAAAAGGGACGACAAATATTTAAAAACATTTTAAAAATGATTGCACAATGATCGATAAAGAAAATAAAGAAAGAGAGAGAGAGAGAGAGAGAGAGAGAGAGAGAGAGAGAGAGAGTGAGAGTGTGTGAGAGAGAGAGAGAGAGAAAAAGAGAGAATGATGGAGTGACTTGTTTAATAAATAAAAAGGAGATTACCTCACACGGATCATCTAGTCATCTCACCGAACGTGAATTCGATTAAACGAGCGAGCGTGCATGTGAGCGCGCGCGCGCGCAAAGCCATGGCGCCTTTTTAATTTTGCGACCGAACGAACGGCGATAATGTAATTAGCTATACGCGAGAATCTGTTTATCGCGAGCTAACAATGCACCCGGGCCCCGTGTCGTATAAATTACAATAAAGCGAGAGCATGATTTTCCACGTGGAATATGTTCTCTGATAGGCGTTACGGCACTTCATTAATGGAAGCTTCGACGTACTGTGTTACCGCGGCCAATGGAAAAGTTGCACCGCGATATTACGTACAAAGAGAGAGAAAAAGAGAGAGATAGAGATAGAGATAGAGATAGAGATAGAGATAGAGAGAGAAAGAGAGAGGGAGAGGGAGAATAACATGAAAGAAAAATCGATGGTACGTTTCGTGATAATGTAAGAGAATAGAAAAAGCATATAAACGTGCGTTTGGTTTGTTTTTCTTTCTTTCTTTTTTTTTCCTTTTTTTTTTTTTTTTTTTTCTTTCTCCATAGCAACTATTATCGGTGAAAATAATTTGCGATGGAAAATGCAATTGTCGAAATACGTGGATTCTCCTTACGATCAATGGGTAAACGGAAATAAGCAAAATTATAAAGACTATCGTTAGTTTATAGAGACAAGTAAGAGATCGTTGAAAAGGAAGAAATGCGGGAAGTTCTAATTTGAACCGAAGAACATCAGGAAAATTGAATCGCGTATAAATATTTTTTCCCCTCTTTTCTTTTCTATTTTTTTGTATTTCTTTTTTTCTTTTTTCCTTTCTTTTTTTTCTTTCTCTTTCCTCGAATAGAGTTCACGATCGGTGAAGAACGGAGGAACGAGAGAGAGAGAGAGAGAGAGAGAGAGAGAGAGAGAGAGGGAGAGAGAGAAAAAGATAGAAGAACGGAAAGCAATGGAGAAGGATGCGTCTCGCTTTCGACGACTATTTTCAATTATCTCGCGCGTTCGTCCGTGCGACTTAACGAAGCGACAAGAAAATTCTTTCTTCGTCGACTATTTCGCGTATTAACGCGTAATGATAGAAACTGTAAGAAAGAGAGAGAGAGAGAGAGAGAGAGAGAGAGAGAGAGAAGAGATACGAATGCGATGTCCTTGCAATTTTTATTATCGAAAGACGTTATCGAAAAGCGCGCGAAATCATTGGAAGATAGAGAAAAAGAGAGAGAGAGAGAGAGAGAATAAAAGTAGGACTTATTGTTATGATACTATTACGTTGAAAGCTCACGATTATTATTTGGTCCTCTTTGATCTCTTCGTATCTGTTATATCAACTTTTTAAATATCTAATAACTACGAATGCGGAAAACTATTTTTCTCCGACGACGAAACTTAACGAATAATAATGCGAAACGAATTTTAATATTCATGACGACTCATTAGCAACAGAACCGCGACTCAACCGAGGCCATTCGTTCGTTACGTCAGATGCAGATTGATACACGTTAAATTTTCGATCGATCGAATAACCATTACGCGCGATTAGTACGGCATTCCTATAACAGATGCGATTAATCTGTCGAGCAACTATTAATCCATTAGCATGCCTACCTAGCATCAAAAGATTGAAATTGTTTTAGTTACATAGATGACATATATTCCCTCGTAACAAATCGAAGTCTATGAAAAAAAATTTCGCTAAGTAATTTTTCCCAGCTTTCAGATTAACCCTTGTTTGTACACTTAAAGTGAATAGAAATATTCCAGACCAATTTTGAGCACAATTTAAAACAAGTAAATATTTGTAAATATAGAATTTGTACCTTCATTTATCTATAGTTATCTGAGATATGTATCTTTATATGTCAATTGTCAGAATAATTCGCATTGTCTCAGTCGCTGAGTTGTGATCGAGTAAAATTGAAATTTGTAAAATCTGAAATGTTTCACATCACGTATACGCAGTAAATTATTTTTGCATTAATTTTTGATTATCTATTATTGAAAATTTTTAATCCATTCATACTCCAAATAATGTGATTCTATATAAAAAAATATGATAGAAATTATTTTCTAACTTTATGTATCGTTCGTACACAAAATTAAATGCAATCAATGAGAATAAAAAAACCAGCTATTATACGATAATATAATGTAATCGACTCTTTTGATCACTTATGTCATTTATTCACGATTAATAGAAAAACTAATCGTTGATCTATAAGAATTTTCTTTGGGATGTTGGATATGGCTGCTGGAAATACAAAGAGTATTATTGAAATGTAAAAATGTTAATATAAATGTTTACAGTCTTTTCGCAATATTGTATAAAAGAATTTTATAAATTTTTTAAGAATTTTATAATCTTTGTAAGAATTATTTACTAGTGCTTTTCAAGATGTCATTCCTTCGAAATAATTTAAAATTAGAAATTAAAACTATACTCGAATTTGATGCTAACCAGAATACAAATGAATTCTCTGAGATTATAGTATATAAAAATCAATGATGATGAATAATTTGTCCATGTTCGTAAGACAGAAAAACTAAAATTGTATATCTCTCATGTAAATGCTCAATTTGCGATAAACAATGCATTACATCACGAGTAAACATTGAATTATTTTTCTTTATTGTAATTTTGTACTTTTATAACTCTTCGTTGATATAAGAATTTGTATTTATGGATATTTCAATGAAATGAATGGAAGAAAAAAAAAAAAAAAAAAAAAAAAAGAAAACAAAAAATACTAGGATTGATGGAACAATTGAATACTTTTTCCTTCTCGAAATAAACTACGTTTGTACTACAAAATAACTATACTTTTTGCAACGACCATTTGAGTACTTATTCTTTTTTCTCGAAGAGACTCGTTTCAAGATGATTATGCCGCTAAATTTTTTTTTCGAAATATTGAAAATATTACAAAAAATATAACAGATTTTTAACGGAAATAAGTCAATTTATGCGCATTGCATGATTCATGAAATTCTTTTTTTTTTTTTTTTTATAATGTCAAAATAAAAAAGTGCGTTTGCATTTGCCATTGATTATTATTTCCGAGGCTTCAAAGAATATAATAATATTTTTTTGCAGTCAAATTTATTCATTCTGTATGTAAATGACAGCTATTCAAAGTGTTCCCTCGGTTGTAGCGCACGTCCAAGTGCTCAATTAGAAATTATTTTGAAGTGTTCATAACTAAAAATTATTTTGACCTGTTTACAACTAGAGTTAAAAGGAGTTTGTTAAAAAATATCCATCGTGTTGTTGCTACGCGTGCGTTCCTAGGATTTTCGTTTGAAAGAGACTTTAAAAATTGATTAATTTGCTCTCTCTCTCTCTCTCTCTCTTTCTTTGTTTCTATCTCTCTCTTGCTCTTTTTCGAGTACCTTTTGAGAGAAAGCAATACTTCGTGACGAGTATCTTAGCGATAGTTCAAAAACGAAGCATCTTTATTCCAATCGAGTGCACGCGGCAAACGCGTATATACGAGGAACGCGTATCGACGAACAGAATAATATTTCTTCAAAGCGACATTATTTCCTTTTGTATAGACATTTAAACGTTTATCAGATAAAAATTAATAATCGTTTGTTAGTTTTAATAAGATCCTTTCGATTCTTAATCAATGGACTTGAAGCGATTCGGTACCTTAGAAAATTTAATTCTCACTGAATTATTATTTTATTTATTTTATTATCCGCGAAATAAAATTTTAACTTTCCCATTAA
>NC_062211.1:430000-442500 GCF_912470025.1 Vespa velutina
AAAAGAAACAAGAAAAGAAAATCAAAAATGGAAGAAAGAAAAAAAGAAAGAAAAAAAAGAGAAAGAAAGGAACAAAAGAAATAGCCACGTCTCGCGCTCGTAATATTCACTTTCGATCGTTACGACATTAAGTAATCGAGAATAATGATTATAAAACGATCCACGTAAATAGTTTAGCGATATAAAAAAGGGAACATTTGAAGAATAGTTTCGGATGGGTGGTAAAGCGTCATTCGAAACAAATCAGAAAACAATTTTGTGGAATTACAACAGAGTTAATGGGAACCGATTTTAGAACCGAGGAGATGCGGGAGGGGGAGGAGGAGGAGGAGGAGGAGGAGGAGGAGGAGGACAGGAGAAAAACATACTACGTCGCTTTCATTAACGAACTCGTTTAAACAAATTCATGCTTGTCGTTCGCGCTAGCGCCGAGAAACGTTATGAATTGCAAGATCATAGAAGGGATAAAATTTTCTCTCTCTCTCTCTCTCTCTCTCTCTCTCTCTCTCTCTCTCTCCCTCTCTCTATTTTTCTCTTTTCCTCGCGAAGAAAGATGTCGTTGTAAATACGATGCATTAAGCAACACGCGGAATAAATTACTGGCATTCCAGAATATGAGAGAGAGAGAGAGAGAGAGAGAGAGAGAGAGAAAGAGATAAAACTAATGCAAATATACGGAACGTTTTGTGGAACAGCTGCGAATTCATTATATCCTCTGTGGGCTCTTTTACTAGCATCAGATTAGTGGCGTTTCGAGAGGGTCTGCTGAAGCAGCGTCGGTTAAATTACGATGTAAATGGAAATAACTCTGATTAATCATAAGCGTGAAAGAGAGAAAGAGAATATATGTATATATATGTGTGTTTGTATGTGTATGAGAGAGAGAGGGAGGGAGGGAGAGAGAGAGAGAGAGAGAGAGAGAGAGTTATAAAATATATTTCATGGACGATTACATTGGTAATCGATTCTAAAAAGCATTTAAACAACTGAAACGATCCCGTCGACATTTGGATCTCTCGCGTTATCGATCGATCGATCGATCAATAACGAACAGGAGATTCAAATTCTCCATATCGTTTCAAGAAATTGCGTTCAATGAATAGTCGGCTTTTCTCACCGAAGTAAATCGTAAATGGCGACGTCGTTTCAACCGGATTGCTTCAAGATCTTGTTAATTTCGTATTCGTTTCTCGCTTTCTTCTCTCTCCCTCTCTCTCTCTCTCTCTCTCTCTCTCTCTTACTCTCATTTCTATCTTTTCTCCTTACATAGGAAATTACATTTCTTCTTTGCAATGAACCAGGAGAGATTTCACGATTTTTACCCTGGCGTTAAGTTACACAGATCACGTAGGGCTCTCTCTGTCTGTCTCCCTCTCTCTTTCTCTCTCTCTCTCTCTCTCTCTCTCTCTCTCTCTTTCTTTCTTCGTCTATCTCTTTTTACGTTAACCCTAATAATTCTGCGATCCTGCAGGTGTCATCGACATTCGCGATTTACATTCAAATGCAAAGTCACTGTGTCGACTGAAATGAGAAGGGTAAGGACGATACCTAATTGCCATTCCTTGTTTCTACCGTCATTGCCATTGTGTCGGGTTGAAGACAGAGAAAGAGAATGAGAATGAGAATGAGAAAGAGAGAGAGAGAGAGAGAGACAGAGAGAAAAGTAGAAAAAAAAGAAAAAAGAAGGAAGTAGAGGTACAGGAGGAGGAGGAGGAGAGGAGAAAGTATCGTGATCAGTCACACGCTGGTAGGTAATGTAAAAGAAAAAAGGAAAAAAAGATAGATAGAGAGAGAGAGAGAGAGAGAGAGAGAGAGAGAGAGACAAGGAAACGAATCTCTGAAAGAAAATTCTCGTGGGACCTATGTAATTTGGCCAGGGTACATGTTCTACTGGGTGTCTTCTAATTTACGCGCACGACCATCCTCCTGGACGTCCTTGGGTTCCTTGAGAAATATCTAATAGGGCCGAGAGTACAATAGGAGAATACACATTTCGTTCGGATAAATGAAACGAGCTTAAAATAGTACCATAGAAGACAAATATTATTTCAATATTATCTATATTGTTATTATAATATAATATATATTTAATATTATAATATTAAATATGTATCACATAATGCGTGAATGTAAATGTTTAAACGCTGGAACGATGCCCACCACGTATTTATTACATTTATACCTTATATACCGTAGTATGACGAGTCTCGTAGAGAGGAGAGGAAGAGATCGTGAAGGAGGGAAGGGGAAAGAGGGATATCGTAACTTTAAACCTGTTGCAGGCCAGAAAAGAGAATTCAAACGGCTTATCGACACGATAAGCCATCGACGAAAGACTTCCCTCTATCCGTCTATTTCGAAGAATTCCGTGGATAAGTCCGATAAAAAAGAAAAAAAAAAAAGAAAGAAAGAAAAAAAGAAAAAGAAAAAGAAGAAAAAAAGGAAAGAAAAGAAAAGAAAAACCGGATAAATAGAAAGAAAGAAAGAAAGGAAGGAAGGAAGGAAGGATGGAAAAAAAAAGAAGGAATACTCCATGAAGCCCATTGAACCGTTTTGAACGGAAAAAAAAGGTCTCTCTTGGTGTATCCTTTCTCATTTCTATTTCTTTTTCTTATTTTCTAAGTTCTTTCGTACGTAATAGTAGCAGCACGAAGGAAGGAAGGAAGAAAGGAAGGAGGTTAGTTTGACGCGAAAAGCTCCGTTCAGAAAAAAAGACATTGCTAGGTAGTATGGTATAGTTCCGTCGGAGTTCATACGACGAGGTGAAACGAGTGAAATGGTCCTGGAAGGTTAGGGATATAAATTCGCGTAATTTCCCACGATGGGTTATCCCACGTATAGATGTAGTAGTCCTCCCGCTCGGGTTCGTAAGGTAGGTTCGGCGGCATCAGACCATGTACGCGCACGTGTCCTATATAAAGGACACATTTACCAAGAAAAGTCACACACGGATATATATATATATATATATATATATATATAGAGAGAGAGAGAGAGAGAGAGAGAGAGAGAGAGAGAGCAAGCGAGCATACCACAGTGACAATTACCCCATGGCAGCTCCTACTCCTTCTATCTCGGCTACCCCACGTCGCTTCTATCTCATACATTAAAGATGTCGCCAGTTTCCTGACAATACCTGCCAAGATTGCGTCATATGTTACCCGATGCTGGCAACGGCAGCCCGTCGTCGTTCCTCCTAGGGAGATGGTCGCACCCCCGAAAGTGGGTGCTCGTCGCTCGTGGGAGGCTCGGAGGAATGGATATCTTCGAAGCAGCTCTCGCTGTTGGTGGTGATGTTGGAGATGAAAGTGGAGATGGAAGTGGTGGTGCCACTGTTGCTGCTGCTGCCACTGCTGCTGCTGCTGCTGCTGGTGGTGGTGGTGGTGGTGGTGCTACTACTGGATGCTTGCTCTCGCAGCTTGCCGTCAGCTTCGAGGACGATTTGAATTTTGCATTAAACATCAATGCGTATATTCCGCGTGTTTGGGCTTCGCAATTTCACCTTTATTGGACACACACAGAGATATGGGATACGAGAAGAGACCGTAGGGATAGGGGGGGGGGGGGGGGAAGGGGTGGCTGGATTTGGTCTTTCTACGATATTCGAGCGTTATATTCCGATAGGAGAAAGCGAGTAAGTGTATCAGGTGGGGTCAGGTTGGGGGTTGGATGGGAAGGGAATGATTCAGCTAGAGTTTTCGATTCGCGGGAAACGAAATCGCGAAAGGAGATGAGAGATGAGAGAAAGAGAAAGAGAAAGAGAAAGAAAGAGAAAGAGAGAGAGAGAGATTCTTTTGTCGAAAGAGCCACGTTGAGAAGAAAAAAGAGGAAGGAAAGACGAATATATATTCACTATGGGAGACGATTTATCATAGCCTTCCGAGACTTCGGGGGTTAATACGATGATGCTGAATTAATCGACGATGACGACGACGACGACGAAGGTAGATACGAGGAAGAGAAAAAGATTTTCCTTTTTCCCTGACGAGAGTGTGCGTGGGAAGCCGACGATCCGTTGACCAAATCGATACGATTTGTACGCTTCTATTGTCGGCATAGTGACGTGGAAAAGTCTTTGACGACGTCGGAACGCTCACGCGCGATAAATGACAAAGAGAACGAGAATAGAGGAGACAGAGAGAGGGACAGAGAGAGAGAGAGAGAGAGGGAGAGAGAAAGAGAGCTCGTCTCGTCGCATTATTGTATAATCTATCGTATAAAACAGCTCATTAACAAGTCTATAATGGCACAAGTAATAACTCTTATTCGTTTCTCTCGTTGAGTATTTAACTCTAATCAGAAGTAACAACACAACGACAACGACGACGACGATGATGACTTTATAATTGGATGATAGCTGGATATTTAAATCGTCAAAATACAATATTAACGCACGAATTAAAACCTTTCTTTTACTTAAAATCACAAAAGAAAGGATCTTTTAATTTTCTCGCTATCGCGTTTCTCGATTCAATCAATCGGCTGAAATATTCGTTAAGAATGAAAAGCCGAATAACGGGGGTTTTATGGAGGATAGGATGGAAGTTGGGAGGGAAGAACAGCAAACGTTCAGAGTAACGAGAGATCCATTAAACGGTACGCAATGACGATTTCTCTTAATATTTATCTTACTATAAGTAAACAACGCTAGTTATATATTTATTTTACGTTGCACCGATCTACAAGATTCGTATAACCTAATTAATTTGTAGATGCAGTGTTTCGAAAACGACGAGAGACATAGAGATAAAGAGAGAGAGACAGAGAGAGAGAGAGAGAGAGAGAGAGAGAGAGAGAGAAAGAGAAAGAGAAAGAGAGAATGAGACCCGTCAAAGCGACTTCTTTGTTGTCTCACACCCACCAGGAAGAGCACTAAGTATAATGGAAAGTTATTTGAAACACGGAAGGTGTTTCAAAACTCTTCTCTCTCTCTCTCTCTTTCTCTCTCTTTCTTTCTCTCCTTCTCTCTCTCTCTCTCTCTCTATCTCTCTATCTCTCTCACCGAAACGAAATTACTGGGACGCATGCTGGGGCGGGCGATCGCTAAACGTAGTGGGTCATAGAGACGTCGAGCGGGAAGGGTCTGAATGGATTCTTCGGGATGAAAAATGTTAGAGTATAACCGGAAGATCGATCGCTTTTACTTCGCTTGCCTCTACTAGCTAGCCTAGCTAGTAACACAACTAACGTATTCTCTGAGCTAGATTCGCTCTAACATTCGCACGAGCAACGAACGATCTTGTTCTTAATACTTTCTTTCTCTTTCTTTCCTCTTATTTTATTTCTTTTTTCTTTCTCTCTCTCTCTCTCTCTCTCTCTCTCTCTCTCTCTCTCGTTTTCTCTCTCCTTTTCTATCCTTCACGTTAAACATTCACTTTTCGCACCATCATTTATCGTACGATATTTGCATGGGAGTGATTTTTTTTTTTTTTTTAAATAATCCACGAGCATTTCCTTTCAAAGGGATGGGGGAGGAGGGGGCGGGCGTGGAGGACGGGAGGAGAAAAATAAAAAGGACAAAGAGAAGAGAAAAAAAAAAAAAGAAAAAAGAAAGAAGAAAAGAAGAAAATGATTAAAATGACACAGATTCGTACAAAAGTTTTTCCCCTCCTTTACATCGTAATCTTCGATTTTACATAATTAAATTCGATCTTACATAAATAACATGTATCATGTGCTAAATAACATTTTCTACCGTCAACTTTTCCAAACGATCTGTTCTTTAATATGAAATATAAAAATTACACGGATCAAGGAGGGAAATTAATAAATTTCTCTTGAATTATATGACGCGTTCGTATAATTCGAAATACAATGATTAATTACCAAGCAGACTAAGTAGAAAACTAGAAATACACATACACATAAACACACACACACACAGAGAGAGAGAAAGAGAGAGATAGAGATAGTTTGGACTAACGATCGTGCACGAAAATTCGGTCAGATTTTGGCCGAACGTCTTTTACCGGCTAATGCGAGTCCGCCGGGCGACACTATGAACGGATAAACTAACAAGCGGCTTCTGGAACTGATCCAATGGCCAGCTTCGCAATCCTGCAAAAGAGAGAGAGAGAGAAAGAGAGAGAGAGAGAGAGATCCGTTCCGTTTTACTCTATTTGGTAGCCGTGAAGACGACTGCTTCGTTTATTGCACCGAATTTCGTACAAAGGTGTCCATCCGCATAAATCTTTAAGTTCTATATTTCGCCGCCTCGATAAAAAATTACTTTTCCCGAGTCGGCGTATAATATGCATCCCGACCAGTTACGACTATTACTTAGTCGATTTAATTAATTACCACTTTCGACTGAATGAACGTGAATCAATTTGTCATCGAGAGAGTTGGAACGACCGAACGACCAACCGATCTTCGTTGAAGTAATCGCTAGGAGATGTTGTGAAAGGTCGATGATATATAAAAAAAGAAAAAAAAAAAAAGAAAAGAAAAGAAAAGGTAAGGAATATATTCGTATAAATTAATTATATATAATTAATTATAAATTTATTAATTATATTACATTGAGAAAAAAGAGATTCATTATTTTTACGTGAACTTCAAAATTTTATTTAACATGTTTCGGATTGTCCGAATTGGGTCAAAAAAAAGAAAAAAAACAAAAATAGAATAATGGATTTCTTTTTCTCCAATCTAATATTAATTATATACTAAATATATATCAAGAGACAAAAAGAGACAGACAGAGAGAGAGATAGAAAGAGAGAGAATCAAGTCGTTATTTCTTTACTCGTAAATGAAAGGATACACAGAGGATCTGATAATCGCCGATTCCAATGGGTTATCGAGAACGATGATGTGAATTCGCTTGAATTACTCCTATCCGGATATATTCGATCGATCGTAAGGTATTAGCCTAATTTCCCGCGAGTCGGCGTGATCTATCGAGCGGCGAAGCGCAAGAATGCGGTGCGATTAGCACGGCTGGCGAACCGCCCAGTCACGCCTCTATCGCAACTCTCTCTCTCTCTCTCTCTCTCTCTCTCCCTCCCCATCCCTCTCTCTCTTCGATCCTCTTAGCATTTTTCTTTTTCTTATCTCTCTCGCCCTATACCATCGCGCTTTTTTACTTTTTCTTTCCTTCCTCCTCCTCCTCCTCCTTCTTCTTCGCACTTGCTATCTATCCTTTTTACTCTTTTCTTTTTCTCGAAAACAAAGGAGAAAAAGAGAAGAGAAAAATAAAAAGAAAAAAAAAAGAAAAAAAAAAAAAAGAAACACGAGCAAAAGAAAATTACAAGATGAGTACGATTGGTATAATATATACCTGTTAGAAAGCCCGTGTAAAACAAATCACTATTCAATATTCGACAATCTTTGCGTACCATTAGAGATTGTAATTATTATCGTTTTATGTCTTTACAGACTTGACACAGTACATTTTGAACGAGCATGTTCGATCGCACGCCATAAGTGCAATGGATCCTTCCTCCTCCTTCTCCTTCTCGAATGCGTGACCGAATATGTGCATACGATATTACAATATACTTCGATTATCGAAACGGAGCGATCGAGCAATTTCGTATAATATAACGAGAGAATAATCATCTTTCGTCGTGGCTTACACATCGAATTAAACGTCATAATAATCTTTGCATGTGGATTACATTGCATGCGCTATAACGATGCTGTTCTTCAAGACGACAAATGGATTAAGAGAAGAAAGAAAAAAAAGAAAAAAAAAGAAAAAAAAAGAAAAAAATAAAGATTCCTTTTCGAACCGACTTGTCTTTAAAATATATTAGAAAACGATTCGATTTGATCGAATTAGAGAAAAGGATGAGAGAGAGAGAGAGAGAGAGAGAGAGAGAGAGAAAGAGAGAGAGAGAGAGAGAGACAAAAAAGTGCCTGTTCTTGATTAAATCACCTAAAGTGAAAATTTTCTACCTCCGAACGATTATGTTCGCGAATAACCACTTTTAAAGGGTACCCCATAAACGCAGCTGTCGTCAAAACTGCACGCAAGAATGCTCCGGTATTGGAGGAAGTTCGTGTAAAACGTTTGATTTTATGAACATAATCTTAATAACGGAAACAATTATTATTATTATTATTATTATTATTATTATTATTATTATTGTTATTATTTTCGACCGATTATTATTTTCTTTTCCTTTAATATATTTTTTTGGTTTTTCTTTCTTTCTTTCTTTTTTTTTTTTTTTTTTTTTTTTTAAATCAAAATCATCGTTCCACCGAAATTATTGCAAGAGTCATCGGGCAACATGGAAAATATCAAAAGTCCTTCTAGAAAGTTAAATTTGACGTAAGAAACCGATGGTGGTCAGTCCTCGGCTTATCTCGTACACGATAAGAAATATCTAAACTCTCTCTCTCTCTCTCTCTCAGTTACGAAGATGTAGAAGGTGGTCTAACGTGAAAAGAAGCTCGTAAATTTCGTCGAGGAGGTCGATGAAAAGGCGAGAAACGCGTGCAGGCCGACGTTGAGTGCCGTGAGCAAAGCCAAGGCGGAAAAGCTAGCGGAATAATATTTACCTTCGAGCTCGAAAAACAGCCGTTCTTACTCTCCGGCATCGATATATTCGTTGAGCCGACGCGGGTACTACCGACGGAAATATTCTTCTACATATACATGTAAATGTATCTCGCGTGACGGGGCGCAAAGAGATGAGAAGTGGAGAGAAGAGGAGAGGAGGAAGAGGAGAATAAGAAAAGAAAAGTAGAAGTGTTTGAGCCGAGATATATGTGTGACGTATGCATGCATGTGCGCGTTCATGTATGTGTGTGTATGTGTATGTGCATATGGGGTAAGCAGGAGGAAGGGTTGGTAGCTCGGGTTAGACAAGAGACGAGGTGTGCAAACTTCTCTTCGATCTACATATCCATAAACTTACGTACGGACGTGACTGCGAGCGTTATCGAACGTGTGCAACCATATGGAATATATTATATCTTCTTTTTCTCTTTCTCCTTCTCTTTCTTCTTTCCTATCCATGTATATTCGGTCAACCAACGGTTTTTTAATACTTATCCTCTTTGACCCGCCACCGGTACCTTACCTATCTTCTTATCGATTTATCGACGTAATATCCTTTTCCTTTAACATTTACAGATATATATATATATATATATATATATATATATATATATATATGTATGTGTGTGTGTGTGTATGTATTGCGGACAGAGACAATATTTATATCTATCGTACATCAACAATACAATGTATTAATTAACATGTATTGATTAAAACTTCATTATTTCGTAAATCAATTTTTCAATCTCGAATAAATTTCTTTCCAAAGTCAACGTACATACACATATGTACGTTTATTATATTCGTTTTCTTTTCAACGACAAAACCGACTAATTCAGGAACAACTCTCGGTGACTTTTCGAAAACGATGAATGCAACAAGTACACGTCGACGATGTATTTCGAGAGCTTTGGGATTAGTTACGTTTAGTTAGTTGAAAGCGTTCGTTCGCTCGCTCGCTCGTTCGTTCATTCGTTCGTTCGTTCGTTCGTTCATTCGTTCGTTCGTTCGTTCGTTCGTTCGCTCGTTTGCTTGCTCGCCGTCCGATACTTTCTATAATTAAATCAATTACAACGATTCGCAACACTACACATGACGAAGCGTGTAACTTAATCCGGGATAAGTACCTACCGGTTCAATCATTAATTCCATGAGTATGCGGCAACGTCATCTGGAAACTGGTCACGATCATTTGCGAAATCGTTATAGGGACAGGAGGGGATGGGGGGATACGGAGATGTTGTATGGAGAGATTGGGGTTTAGGGTTATAACTTGAAAAGTGAACAAACAGGATTAAATATTGTGTCTCTTTTATGATAAATAATAAATAATAAATAATAAATAACGTTAATTAATACTTAAAGTAATTTGTATATTAATATAATTTGTATATTAATATCTATTAAGATCTTTCCTTTTGTTCAATATATATATATATATATATATATATATATATATATAAATCTATCCTTTAATGGTCTCGTATGATATTCGTGAAATATCGAGAAGCGACAGATAAAAGGGTGTACGAAAAGTAATAATTAATAACGCATCATATAAATCCTTCTTTTACCGGGATTAATTTTAATTTTGTTACCGATAATGACGCACACACGACCTGTCGATCGGTCTCTGGTCGTAAAAAGAGAGAGAGAGAGAGAGAGAGGGGGGGGGAAGGGTGAGAGAGAGAGAGATAGAGAGAGAGAGAGAGACAGAACCACTAAATATCAGTGGCGACTCGGGTGTCCATTGTAAATCGATAATTTAATTACATCGTCGACCACAGCCAACATCGTCGTTGGCTGCGATTCCAAAATAAATAAGTTGTTAATTATTTATTTGTTAGCGTTATTATTTGCGCTCGATGCTAATTGGAAATGCGGACAGTAATTAGTTACATGGTCGAGATGCTACCAAATGCACATCTGTATTAATTATAACAATTTTCCAACTTCCATCGTATGGATTATTCGCATTTAATCGATATAAACGTGTGTTTCGATTAATAATCGATATAAATGGTGGAAAGGGGGAAGGGGGCGGTGATAGTAGTACCTTTGTCATCGTCGAACTTGGTCAAGATCGACTCTAGCACCAATCGACTAGCTCGTTCGAACTCAATTAACTCTTAGATTGAACTCAATTAATTGCTCGATGTAAATTAGAGTACATCGCGTGTCATCCTGCAAGAGTTTCCTCTGAGGAATGTAAAAACAAAACTTTTGCCCGTCCATTTTAGGAAACATCGTCGGTATAATGAACTTTCTATGCTAATGGCAATTACATTCGCAAATAATTAAAATTACCGGTAATTGATTCTATGACATCGAGAGAGAGAGAGAGAGAGATCGAGAGAGAAAAAGAGAAAGAGATATGTACGTACAATTGCAATAAATGAACAAAATTTTTATCGAATGCGAGAATAATTAATGTACAATATAAAATAACGCGTTATCTCGTTTATATCCAATTTCTTATCATCTTATTATATTACATTAAATGGAAAGATTCGATTAATTAAGATAAGACCTTTATGAAAGTATTACGAAATGACGTGGGATAAATGATAATCCACGCTTTGATACATAAATAAAATTAACCAAATTTGATTCTTGGTGGTCTTCGTCATCCAGAATATCCGAAAGGATCATAGATCACGCAAAGTGGCCATGCCCAAGACGTATCATTTCTAAAACTAATTTGTATCCAATAACGGTAACGATTTAATGACAGAGAACGACAGTTTGGACAGTTTGACAGTGTACTACTCTTCGATTCTTTTTCTTTTTCTTTTTTTTTCTCTTTTTTTTTTTTTTATTCCTTTCCTTTTGTCCGTCCGACGAAATGAAGGAAGATGGAAGAGACGAGGCAAAAGCAGAATAAGAAGAAGAAGAAGAAGAAGAGGAAGAAGAAGAAGAAGGCCAAGCATAGAACGATCGTCGTTTGACAAACGCTTTGGCGTTACGTCGGCGATCCACCGTTACTAGCAGCTTGTCTGAATTTAGCACGCACTTCATGAGTCATTCCTCCAAGGCGCACACCGCACGCCGCATTCCAACTTTACACACAGCTGTGCTGCGCTATAATACACCATTGCTTCTTCTTTTTCCTCCTCTTTCTCTTTCTCTTCGTCTTCTTCTTCTTCTTCTTCCACCTCGTCTCGACCGTCCAACGTCTCATGGCAACGCGTGCACACTCTACAAATAAGTACTCTCGAAAGTACTTTGATCAATTGTCACCACGTAATCGCGCATTCTTCTTGGCGCGCCTGTATACGCGCACACACACACACAAACACACATACACATACACAAAGTATGCGAGACAGCTTCGCTATCGTTTCCCTCTCTTTCTATCTCTCTCTCGCTTGCTCGTACTTTTTATCTCTCTGTTCGACCGACCATCTATTTCACTTGAAAACGGAAGGCTCAATTTGACTCTACTTTGATGTCTATCTCTCTCGGTCTCTATTTTTCTCTCATCAAATTCATCGATTTTCCCGACGATTTTTCCCCGATAATCGAAATCCCCTCCTCCTACCCTACCAATCCCACCCCCGCGATACCGACTGTTCCCGTTAATAAAGTAATTAAAGGGAAATCGTTCTATGACATTGTCGGTTCTTTCTCTTGCTTTCTTTTTCTTTTTTTTTGTTTCTCTCTTTTTTTTTTTTTTTTTTTTTTTTTTTTTTTTTTTTTTTTCTTTTTTTAACGTTCGACTTTAAACACGCATAAATTTATTTCACGAACGCATCGACGAATTCTCGTTTGTAATATAATTGCACGGAGCTTTTTACCGCATAAATAACTTTTCCCATCTCTTTTTTATTTCTCTTTTTTATTTTGTCTTTTCTTTTCATTTTTTTTTCTTTTCTCTCTTTTTTTCTTTTTTCTTTTTTTTTTTTTTCATTCTTTTTTTTATCTTTTCTTTGCCCTTTTTTTTCCCTCCCTTTTTGTCGCAGACATTTTCATTTCGCAAGCGAGGCTT
>NC_062211.1:445000-450000 GCF_912470025.1 Vespa velutina
AAATAGATACTATACCAACGATTTTAACAAGCTCCGTTTTAATTGGCTTGTCATCTTTTCTCGAAACGAATAGATTTACGCTTTGACGCGTTGCGTACGGTAAATCGGCCGTTCTTCACTTCTGGCAGACGCACAAATATTTGCTTTGGGAATGCGTTAAGCGATATGTTTCTTTCTCTCTCTCTCTCTCTTTCTCTCTCTCTCTCTCTCTCTCTCTATCTCTCTCTATCTCTCTCTCTCTCTGTCTCTCACCGTTTAAACTTTCACTTTCTCGCTCTTTACTCATAACGAGAGACTAAATGAAAAATATGGAAACGTGATAACGAAGATAAAAATAGAAAGAGATGGAAAAGGAGAGAAGAAGAAAAAAGAAAAAGAAAAGAAAAGAAAAGGAAAGATAGATAGGTCAAATAATTATCTGGGAAGAAAAAAAGACAAAAGAAAAGGAAAGAAGAAAAAAATTAACTCCCAATTGATGGTACATGCCGGGGCAAATATCGCGCGCGCGCGCGCGCGCGCTTGTACGCGTCTTGGCAAAAGGGCAGATATCAAGTGACAAAACTATCTATAACATTAGCTGCACGGAGAAATTGTTGTTCTTGGCACGAAGTTACGTTATAGCAAACACTGACGACGACTACGTCGACTACTACTACTACTATGATGATGACGACGACGACGACGAGGACGATATAAACCATCTTAGATTTGATTTATAACGAACTCTGTATATCTCGGGTTTCCCTTTTGACGAGATCGCCATCTTTCCTTGAACTAAGTTGAATCATACGATTTAATAATATATGTAACTAATAACTCGACCATAATAAGAAATAATATATTACAATTGTTATTGCCTTATTAAACGATTTCTTTGATAAATAGAAAAGATAAATGTCTGGATAACAAATTGTATATAATTATTTATTCATTAAAGAGATAATAATAATAATAATTACAACGTATTGCATTGAAATTATCATAGAATAAGATAATTTTGTATTTAGAATATATCAATTCTATTTCGATATGATATACCAGAGGATACAAATTTTTTTCATCGATCGAAGAAATTTTCCTAAATTCAGGAATTACTAAGGAAAACTTTTCAAACGCAGAAATATCACCGACGTCGCCGAACGTTTCCAATCCGATATCCGATATTAGAACAACTTTGTACGGTGTTCAAATAGAGAGCCGAGTACGGCTTTTGGAGAACGTTATTCCCTCGGGATGGTATCTTTAAGTAAAAAAGAATAAGGGGAGGGGTTGTGGGTGTGGGTGTTGGTATGGGTGTCTGAGGGACGGGGGACGGGGGGAAAAAAACTTTCTTAGAAGCGATCGATTTTATCTACGAAGCGAAGCTCCCTGATGCGCGCCAACGAAAGTAGAAGTTTAATTCGTAGTCTTCGATAAAAATAGACCAAGAGATAGATAGATAGATGGATGGATGGATGGATGGATAGAGATAGAAAGAGGAATGGGTGGGAATGGGGGTGTGTGGGGTGAGGCCATGAAGAGACATTCAGGCTGGCGCAATCCAGTAGCATCTGTAATTCTCACGTGTCGGAGAAAAGTTGGCGGGTCCAAACCAACCAACCAGTTGCGCGTTTCTCACTGGCCACTTCTTCCGTACCTATACACAAGCAGTATTTCACGGTATCGCGGCTATCACACGCCAACGCATCATAAACACTAACACACACACACACACACACACACGTAAAACTATTACTACCTCTCTTCTCGTCGTCTTGTCTTTCTTCACTGTTTTTTCTTCCCCCCCCCCACCCCCCGCCCACCCTTTTTCGTCCGCTGGGTCAAGGTAAAAGTTTATACGAAGGAAAACTTGGAAACACCGGTGGCAGCCAACCAGGAAGGGTAACTTTGTCAAAGAAGAACTTACCCGCGAGAAATGTCCGCGGCTTTTCTTAAGACTTCTCAAGAGAAGAGAGAGAGAGAGAGAGAGAGAGAGAGAGAGAGAGAGAGAGGAAGAAGGGAGAGGAGGAATAAAGGGAAAGGAAGAAAGGTTGAATCTTTTCTCGTTGGTACACATCTCGTGTTTCTCAAAACGAGAAAAAAGAATGTGAGAGAGAGAGGAAGCGAGAGAGAGAGAGAGAGAGAGAGAGAGAGAGAAGGGTGAAGAGCAATAAAGTGCACTTTATGTTGTTATCGAGTTCTCTACTCCATCCTTCTGTCTCTTTCCCTCTACCTAACTCGCTCGGTCTCTCATCTCGTAATCGTGACTTCGTTAAAGCCGCTAATTGAAGTCATGAACTGGTTGAAACGCGGAACGACGCGTCGAGCGACGCGCCAAAACACCACCGACGCTTTGACCCAACCCTCTCCCCCTATTCACCATTTCCTGCTTTCTCCAACCCCTTTTGCGATTATGCAATATTACGGTCGCACACGTACGTAAAAGCGCCGACGCGTACCACAAGTGTCAGAGATGATTCCGTTGTTATTCAAAATTTAAAGCGTAAGGTTATCCCCATTCCCGTTCGGTCATTAATTTAAGTGAATTAAATTAAATCAAGGTGAATCTTCTCTAATGAGAATATTTCTTTGTAAAACATATATATACTACACACGTGACGTAAGCGCACGCACATCGTAATAACGTCTTAATAAAAATAAAACGTCATTGTTAGATCGATCAAATCCGGAAATTGGTTATATTGCAAGTCGAGAAGAATACGTATGCGAGCAGAAGATAAATCTCGTATAACGTGTCCTTACAAACGTCACGGATTCTGTCTGTCGAGCGTGAAATCTCCCTCGATTTATCGTCGACCATATCATACATACAACCGGTGTATTGAGAAAAATGATGTTGGGGTGGGTGGGGTGAGGGGCGCGCGCGATATATAGACTTCCGTAAAATTCTACATACGTATCATGTATAGTCAACGTTGAAATAGAATCTTCGTTAGGTGATATAAACGGATCCTTATTAAACACGATCAGTTCTCGACTGATCAAATTCATTTTTCATAAATCAATGTGTTTTTTATCGCGTACTGAAATACGAGATAATTCGTCATAAATATATATATATGTATATATATATATATATATTTTTTTTTTTTTTTACAGCGGACGTTATTACGATTTATCGTTGTTGAGTATTATATATCGTTGTTGAATACTATAAATGTTACCAAACGCATTATATATATATATATATATATATATATATATATATATATATACTCAACAGGTGTATGTGACATTAAAAAGGAAAAAAAAATAAATAAATAAAATAAATCACCAATCATGAGATTATACGTCGTTTACATTGTTATTTCCAAAAACGCAATGATCCTCGTCGATGGATAATCCTATACTGAGTAAGTTAATATACATTACATACGTAAATGCCAGAAAAAGAACGATTTCGTTTGATTTAATTAAAGGGAACATTTACTTATAGGATTCTATACTGAAATCGTTATCTTTTCTACCTTCGTGGCGAAGATAAAAAGTGTCAGGAGGAAAAGAAAGAAAGAAAAAAAAGAAAAAAAAAGAAGATAAAAAAGAAAAAAAGAAGAAGAAAAAGAAAAGAGCAAAAGGAAAAAATTCATTAAAGAAGAAGGTTGGACGTATTCGAGAATGCAGAATGGCGGTTACCAATCCGTCAACGGAGAATTTAATTTTGTTACGCCGAAGAAAGGAATGCTATTGGTCGCAAAAGAGTAAGGGAAAGAAAACGAGGAAGAAAATTGAGCCTGGTTGTCGTCACTTTCCAATGGAATTTGAAAACGAAGACGGTCGTCCGCGAAAGAGTTCGATCTTTTGTCAATTAGAATGAAACGTTCGAATTCTTAGGGAATCCATCGGATGGTGGGAATCGGGGATGGTGATATCGCGATCCATCTCCGAAAATATTCATTTAATGAAGAAGATAAAAATGAAGAAAAATTCCATCCTTCCTATTTACAATATTTAACATTTTTCGGGAATTTCATTAACGATCAAACAAATTTGCATTGGAACGATCGGGGAGATGGGTGTGCATGGGTTGTAGGGAAAGAGGGAGGAAAATTATATCGGAAAGGTGGGGAGAGGATGAAAATACGAGATAAAGCTTGGTGTATCTCCCCGACTAAGCGTTGACATGTTCGATAAATAATCCAGATCAAATTTGTTGCTAGGATTAAAATGAATACCGCTGCGATTGTTGTCAAATGAAACGACGCACGCGGTTCAGAAATGCGCGCGTGCTTTGCTCCGCATTTGATATTTTTCGAAAGGTTCTTTTTGTGCAAATAAATGCCTCTGAATATTGTATTTGTCATTTACCTCCACCACCATCTGCCATCTACCACCCTTCGCACCCTCCGCTCTTTTTCTCTTTCGATTAAACATCTATATATATGTATATATATATATATATATATATATATATACATAAAATACATAACTACATGTATATGCATGTATCGCAATGCGTGCATTTTCCGATAATTGCGAAACGCTAGGAGTATACGTCGAGAGGCGTCGGTAGGCGGGAAATATGAAAATGAGGAGTGACGTTAACAGCGTCATATTCGCTGCGACACTTTCGCGTCAGCACGTCAACGGTTGATCCGTGTATGCCGTCGCTATCGCGACAAATGCGATAAGTTAGGCGGACGACGAGCGATTCCAGGAGTCAACGCCGGCGATAACGGCAAATTTGTTACGAGCTGAAAAACTCGCAGAGAGAGAGAGAGAGAGAGAGAAAGAGAGAGAGAGGGAGAGAAAGGGGAAGAAATTTTACTCGAAACAGTTCGTGAAAAAAAAAAGAAAAAAGGAAACAAGAAGAAAAAATCCAAGTATAGAATTTGAATTCGTTCAAAGTCAAATCTCTCTGCCGTTTTCCACCTATCACGACGGCACTATCACGCTTCTTTCATGCTCTAATTTTCATGCTTGCGTTCTCTCTTGGTTGCATTGAAAAATAAAAAGAGAGAGAGAGAGAGAGAGAAAAGTCGTAAGACCGAAGTCAAAGTGGT
>NC_062211.1:455000-457354 GCF_912470025.1 Vespa velutina
ATTCGTATTCACACGTATACTTATATATATATATATATATATGTGTGTGTGTGTGTATGTATACGCGTGCGCGCGCGTCTGCGTGTGTGCATGTGCATATGCGTAGTTTCAATCGATACTCGAAACAATGACGAATGATCGAGACGCTAATTCGAGTCGCTGGCGTAAAACGACGTTAACATGATTTTCATCTTGCGTATCGGGAATAATCTCGAAAATGTGATTCACGTCGATATTTACCTTTTGTCGCTAGTTTCGCAATAACATGCGTTTATGCGTATACGTGTGCATATACATGTGCAGGTGCATCTGAATGCGCATACGCCTTGGATCGTACCTTTTTAACAAACAAACTGAGTATGTTTAACGTCATTTGTATCCTCGTTTAAGATTTCACGTATGAACGTCTTCTCTTGATAATAAAAAAGCTTTGATTAAAAAGTTTACATTATATCTTTTATAAATGTAATATCAGAATATACATTTTATTGTTTAAATTAAATCCTATAGAATGTGGATAATTTCGAGAGCATTACGAGAGGGAGAAAGAGAGAGAGAGAAAAAGAGGGAGAGAGGGAAGGAGGGAGGGAAGTGAGGGCTGGCTCTTTTGCATGTTCGAATTCGCGTTATATTTTCGTAATAATGGCAAATGTATATATATATATATATATATATATATATATATATATATATATAAAAGAAATTTTTTTCCCTTAAAATTTACACATTACTCACAAAGCGTAGACGAATATTTTTACACGCGACTTATTACAAAAGTCAAAAAGTAAAATACAAAAAAAGAAAAAAAAAAAAAAAAAAGTAGAAAAAGAAAGGAAAAAGAGAGAGAGAGAAAGAGAGAGGGAGAAAGCATAGCATTAAATGCATTTCAAAAGAGTTTTTTATTCGTTAATGACTTTCCAGTAAATTAGAATCGATAAACGATATATCGATATAGCACTTCTAGAATCCACTAACGATCTTTTTGTCAGTATCGAATAGGAACAAACATTCGTAACAAAAACGATACCGGGTCAATGCGTTGAAAGAAACCTCCTCTGGTTTTGTCGTCGTTTTATACTTTAGTTGACGAAGCTTCGCCAGTAAACTCTGCCTCGAGAAC
This sequence comes from Vespa velutina, assembly GCF_912470025.1. NCBI lineage: Eukaryota > Metazoa > Arthropoda > Insecta > Hymenoptera > Vespidae > Vespa > Vespa velutina. Next base: position 456,121 of record NC_062211.1, read on the forward strand.
TATGGTAATTTGTATAACCTTCTTAGAATTTCGTTTGAAACAATTATTCAATTTCATTCGCAACCACCACGTAAGTAATAAATCTTTTTAACTTTCGAATCGAATATCTTTCGTTCGATTTTTTCTTTTTTTTTTTTTTTTCTATTTTTTTTTTTTCTTTTTTAAATAAGAAAAAAAAATATACACAAGCTCAAAATATTATCGCTATTATTAATATCGCATTAATTAATAATAATTTTCATTCATTCGAGCATAGCCCGTAATATCTTATATGAGATGTCCAATTGAAAAATATAAACAAAACGTTTACGTTGCATTTTATGTTTCTCCAAAGATCGATGGAACAACTTTTCTAAAGTGATTTTGATTTTTGTAATGGAGGTACATCTTCAAAATCGGGAATACCGTCGTCCTTCGATTGTAAAGAAAAGGTTTAATGGCGAATTACATATAATGCGGCACTATACACACACACACACACACATATATATATATATATAAAATATAGTCCGATATATTCAAACAAAAATATTAAGGCATTAAGACATAAAAAGTAATTATTTTTACGACACACGTTTCTCGTAAATCGGATTCTCGTATTGGAGGACAGAAGCTTTAAAAGATAACTACACGATGGAAAACAATAAAATTTAATTTTTATATAAAATTAAAACTATATTATTCTGTTACATATCTAAGGTTTAATAATAAAGAAAAAAAAAAAAAAAAAAAAAAAAAAAAAGAATTAATGAATTTCCTTCATAATCTTATATATTATGTATTACTATTCGTTCAACGTAAATCAATTCCAATCAGGATGACACACCTATGTAAAAAACGTAATACAATTGCAAAGAATTAAATAAGAAACGAAAACGAAGGACCATTCACGATATTTTACGATCGATGATTAAAAAAAACTCGATATATTTGGATATGCGCATAATTTCTATGGGAGTGGGGGTGAAGGGGGAAAGGGTTTATTTCTTACGAAGCGTGAGTAAAGAAAAAGCGAGATAAAAGAAAGAAAGAAAGAGAGAAAGAGAGAAAGAGAGAGAGAGAGAGAAAGAAGGTGAAAAGTGGAGAAGTAAGTCCTCTCTTCTGTGGCGAGCAACGATGGTTAGCAATTACTTTGATTAAATGCGAAATAAGATTCACGGTTCGCCATACTACTACTTCTCTACGATGTTACCTCAGAGCCAGCTAATTGTAAGAACTAAACTTTCTCCCTCTC
>NC_062211.1:460354-462854 GCF_912470025.1 Vespa velutina
CTACAGGCACAATTAGTCTCGTACAAAAATCTTGTATCGATGACAAAAAAAAAAAAAAAAAAAAAAAAAAAAAAAAATTAAAAAAAAAAGGAAAAAAGAATGGAAAAATTTCCTGACCCATTTAATAATCGTTTAAACCGTATTGTTCTTCGATCTTTGAAAGTTCGCTGATCGCAAAGAAATAAAAATCTTTTTTCTTCTTCTTCTTCTTCTTTTTTTTTTTTTCTTTTTTTTTTTTTTTTTGAAAGGATAATGCAACAACCCAGCTACTGGTAACAACACTAATGACTTGAAGAACTTTGAAGCATTCGACCTTATCGAAGATAAGCTAACGCGATGCATTTGTAAGAGAAAGGGAAAGAGAGAGAGAGAGAAAGAGAGCTGCGCTCTAACAATTTATTTACCCTTTCTTATTATAATTGCCACAAAATTCGCAATTCATCTTCATTACCTGTGCGTTCAAAGTTTTGACGAGGCGATTGTAATTTAATCGCACTCTGTTTCCTATACTTCTCCTAGCATTCTCATTTCTTACGTGCAAATTAAAAAGGAAAAAAATGATGAACGGTATATTCGTAGCTTGCAAAAAAAAAAAAAAGAAAAAAAAAGAAAAAAAAAGAAAAAAGGAAAAAGAAAATAGAAAAAGAGAGAGAGAGAGAGAGAGAGAGAGAGAGAGAGTGAGATAGAAAGAAAGATAGAAAAAAAGAGCACCATTGCGGTAGCAGTCTCTTCAATTACATCCAATGGCGGTTGAATTCCGTCGGATCAACAGACTGTGAGCCTGGCAGGACGCCATAGAAAGTTAATTCGCCTTGGCGCCGAATTAATTCCTCTCGCGTATAAATATAACGCGTCTCTAGGAAGACGCAGGTACGTAGATACATTCTAACAGTTTTCGAGACTTTCTATCTCTCTCTCTCTCTCTCTCTCTCTCTCTCTCTCTCTCTCTCCCTCTCTCTCTTTCTCTCTCTTTTCCTCTCTTTCTCTTTTTAACTCTCTGAAAGACCGAAGGACGGACGGATGAACGAAGAAGGGTGTGCTCGTACCGATTGTGCAGGAAGTTGGAAGAGCCACGTGTACGTTCGTGTGTTCGAACATTTCTGACTATGTATGCGTGCATGAAAGATAGAGAGAGAGAGAGAGAGAGAGAGAGAGAGAGAGAGAGAGAGAACGAAACGAGGAACGCTTGCCCAATGTCCGTGTATATCACTGAATTCTTAATCACCTACCATCTAACCTCGTCCTGTCCAACCCCTAATCCCAGACATGCTAACGATTACAGCTTATACCGCCGCCTAACGAATCTGCTTTTACCGTAGCTATAGTCACCGAAAGAGATAGAGATAGAGATAGAGATAGAGAGAGAGAGAGAGAGAGAGAGAGAGAGAAAGATAGAGAGAAAGATAGACTATTGCGAGAATTTCCACGCGCCAAGAGAAATCGTGCTACGAGTTTTACAGAAATAGCAAGGACCTCGTTTTCTCGACAATGGACACGCCGACGACGATGACGCCAGTTTCGTTTCTATCGTTGTTAAAACGTTTCTCAACAGAGATCTGTCGTATTGTATATCTGCTAGAGAAGAGGCGAATAGAAACAAAAAAAAGAAAGAAAGAAAAGAAAAATTAAAGAATCCTGGCATAATAATAACAAACGAATGAACGAACGAATATGAACGAACGAATGCATGAATTAGTATCTACGTGAGAATTATTAATTGTATAATAACTACGATATATTTCGGCGCTGATGATGGTAGTGGTGGTGGTGGTGGTAGAAGTGGTGGTGATGGTGATGGCGGCGGCGGTGGTGGTGGTGGTGGTGATGGTGATGGCGGCGGTGGTGGGCAAACGATCGAGAACAACGACGAAATAGATGCTAATTTATGGTACCATCCACGTGGATATTTTGTCATACGTCGTGATTTTATGCGTAGTAATATGAAGGTAGTAAATCATGCGCGCCAATTAATATAAATCATATGCTGCATTCGTAATTAATCCCCTTTCCCTTCGCTCCCTTCACTTCCCTTCTCCATCCACACCCCTCAACCCTTTTTCCTCTACATTCTATTCGTTCTACTCTTCGGGCAATCGACAATAATAACAATCGTGCGAGGTACGAAAGATGCGACACTATTTCAGTAGCCTATTATCAATTTTCGTCTAAGACAGGTAGGAATATTAAAAAATTCCTAGGTAACATTAACCGTACGCGAGAACGTAACCGATGAATTTTATCGAAGCGTACGAGGGGAAAGGGAAAAAGGAATGCGTTATTAACGATCTCCTCGTTATTAACATCTAAAGAGAAAAATTACTTTTTTTATATACATAGGGTGTCGAAAAAGCATGATATCAAATTTACGTATTTTACTGATATCAAGTGTATGAAATAAAGTTCATATCAGCTTATGTCCGATAAGGCTTTATCGAAAAGATATATCCTATTAAAAATATTTATGATTTATTGTGTCAATTATAAAAAATGTTCGAAATAT
>NC_062211.1:470354-487854 GCF_912470025.1 Vespa velutina
ATGACATCATAATTAACGCAACCACGAAAGAGTTTCAAGTGGATTCTAAACTCCGGACCCGGCAAGTGTGTACCGCGCTTGTTACTAAAACGTTTTGGATTTTAACAACGAGAGTGTAGTAGGTGGTCTTCAGGACTTTAAAACTCGTTCCTCTCTTAATGGGGATTGGAAGTGGGCGGAGAGGAGAGGGGAGGGAAGTAGAGACAGAGAGAGAGAGAGAGAGAGAGAGAGAGAGAGAGACCCTCGGATATAATAATCCACGGGTGTTGCGTTGGTCGTTCATAAACGATGGGAGTCACGTTTTCTTTGTTAGAGATCTCGTAATCGAGCGGGAAAAGCAAATTAGAATCCGATGTAACGAGGTGAATGATACTTTTCATTTTCGAATGCGTTTTGCCAACTTTAACACATCGAATGCGAGCACATTTTAAATTACGAATTATTATTCTTCTTTTCCATTTCTTTCGCCTCGCAATTCTTAATTGCGAATTGCAAATTATCTTGGATTTTCCTTTTCTTTTTTTCTGTTTTCTATTTTTTTTCTTTCTTTTTTTTTTTTTTTTTTTTGTTTGTTTTTGAACACATTCGTGCGTTTTATTATTCGTTAAGAGAAAGGAAAAAAAGGAGAAAAAACAAAAAAAAAAAAAAAAAAGAAAAGAAATCGGAAGATTTCGCAATATTTCGTTCTTAGCAAAGCTCGACGCAGTAAGAATAAACAAGAGAACGAAAACGCGCTTTGAAGTTTAATGTTTTCTTCGTCTTTTTGCCCTTTGCAGACGATCCTTTCCATCGCCAAAGTCTCTCTCTCTCTCTCTCTCTCTCTCTCTCTCTCTCTCTCTCTCGCAAAACTCGACAACGACATAATTAAATTAGTAAACCGACGTGAAGGAGTGGATTATTTACAAAGACGTCGTTCGATGCATCGAATTGAATATCCACGGTGGATAGGAGAGGTTGCATAACGACGTTAACGGAAAGAGAGAGCTAGAGAGAAAGAGAGAGAGAGAGAGAGAGAGAGAGCTATCGGTGTAATCACGAATAAAAAAAGAATAAATCCTTCCATTGTTCCTCTCTTCTCTTTTCCTTTTCCTCTTTTTCGTCCGAATTCAAATTGTAAAAGCTAAAACTTTCGAACGATCGTGAAAGAGGAAGAGAGAAATATAGCGAGATAGAGAGAGAGAGAGAGAGAGAGAGAAAGAGGGGGGAAAGAAAAGAGGAAGATTATTTCGCGGGCCACGATAGGTGTAAGACTTTTGGCAAGGATAGAAGATAATCGAGCGAATTAAAGCGGCGCGAATTGCTTTTAAAGACGCGTCTTGATCAAAGTTCTTCTTATCGCTGTCGGATTCGGACTCTTTGGCGAAGGTACATAACGTCGAGTTGGCACATCCGAGAAAACTTTACCATCGAGATCGCAAAAACGTTTCCCTTTGGAAAGAAACACATACACACAGACACACATATACAGATTTGCATATAACGTAAGCGAATAATGAAGAACGAATAAAAAAGAAACAGGTTGTATACTTTTAACTCGACATTAGTGGATACGTACGTATCTACACGTGGACGTGCACTGCAAAAGGGGAAAAAGGAAAAAGAAAAAAAAAAAAAAAAAAAAAGAAAAGAAAAGAAAAAAAAAAAAGAAAAAAAAAAAAAAGAAGAAGAAGAACACATAGACGCTAATGAATTTTCAATATCATGGGCTAGGATCTCTACAAGTGGAGAGAGGACACAGGGTGTATACACGTAACATTTCATTAGAATCGCTCTATGTGCATGCTCGTTACTGAAGAACATTTTCAGTCTCTCTCTCTCTCTCTCTCTCTCTCTCTCTCTCTCTCTCTCTCTATCTCTGTCTCTGTCTCTGTCTCTGTCTCTATCTTTCTCTCTTATATTCCAGAGAGAAACACGAAACGCTGAAGCAACGAAAGGAATTTTCGGCCGTAAAAGGCGAACCCTCCTCCCCTTTGCACTATGCAATCGCAGAATGGAGCGAAATAATGAGCGTTGCAACAAGGTGTAATACACTTTCTGGATTCACCTTGCTCCTTGCATCTATCGTAGCCTTTTTTCTTTTTTCTTTGTTCTTTTTTCTTTTTTTTTTTTTTTTTTTATTTTCTTTCTTCTTCTAAACATTTTTTCTCAGCTACCTTTCTTTCTCTACCACCTTTACCACGTCCGTAAATTCATCCTTGTATCTTCTTATTCGTCGTTGGTGGCCATAATAAAACATCGCGCGAATTTCCATTATTTTTCGCGAAGAAGACTCGTGTCGGATATCTTTTCCACGACATTTTTTTCAACATTATTTTCGTCGACGACCGGATAACTCGAGACGAAGTGGTTGAGGATCTTAGTGGTCGCTACGATGGCATGATTTATGATGAGGAACGAGGAAAGAGAGAGAGAGAGAGAGAGAGAGAGAGGGAGAGAGAGAACAAAAAAAAAGGGAAAAGAAAAAAATTGAATAGAAAAGATCATATTTGTTTTTTATATTGGATAATATCGCGTCCCTTTTACGCATAAATTTTATAAACGTTTAATCGAACATTATTTTCTACCGAAAGAAAGATCATAACTGTATTCGAAAAATGTTCTCTAATTAGAAATAATGTAACGATATTCGAAGGATATAGCCTTGGCCAAATTTTTTCATTATTGACGGCACTGTTGGCGGCCATCAGGGACATTCGAGAACGACGTTTGGCACGGTGAAAAGAATTTAAGAAACAGACCGACAACGACATAAACGACATTTGCATTTAGTGCTTTTCGGTCGGATGATAATTGCGTTTGAGTTTTTGACATTTGTAGTTGGTTATACGTCAATTTTATACAAGCCGCATGAGTATTAATTTTATATAGAGTTCGCATATATTACAATTAGGATGAAAATAGTATCGAAAGTTCGATTAAGGTCGTTATGTTACAATTATAATTCATATACGTTGTTATATTCGTTATAAGAGAAATTTTCGTGTGAAACGATTGAAACGATATGCATTTGCGTTTACGCATATGCGTATAAGAATATGCGTGAACGCGTATTCGTGCGCGTTTACGTTTTCGTCTTAGTATTCGTGTGTGTTCGTTCGTGTGTTTGTGTTTGTAATGGAACGTTATTAACCGAAAGGACCGTACCCACTGTAATCATTTTCTTCTCTAGGAGTGGGCGAGGTCAGATCTTAATCTAACAAATGTTCCGCCGACGTATAGCCGCTACTTCTCATAATTGTACGTGGTAACCATATACATTATTTCAAAGTTGCATCGTCCGGGGGAAAGTGAATTTGTTCGTGCGCACATTAATCCAAGCCTAGCCTTCGACAAGATGAATAATCGTTACAACGATAACGAGATTTTACCCATGTCTCTTGTATTGAGTCACGTTCTTTGTAAATTTTTGAAGAAAAGAAAAAGAAAACGAAAAGAAGAAAAAAAAAAAAGAAGGAAGAAAGAAAGTAATAAACGTGCAACGACGAATAAAAAAAAAAAAAGAAAAAAAAAAACATTATCCCATTGAATTCGTATTATTATTTCATATTTACGTACGTAAATGATCAATGTATTTGAAATACATTGATCAATTTTAACCTGTTAACTGCGTTCTACTTTTTAGATAATGAATTTGTATCCATAATTGCGGAACGAACGATCATTGGTGTATAATCTACTAAGTGGCACTTTGTGTGGTATCTTGTTTTGAAAAATATCACACTGAAATCAATTGAATTTCTTAAAATTATTTTTTTTACTTTTTTTTCTCTTTTTTTTTTTTTCTTTTTTCTTTATTTCTTTTGGTTTATGAATTTTATTTTATTTTATTTTTTTTTTTTTTCTTAACAATTTTTAAGTTCTCAATAAAAATAACATTTTCAAGAATGAATTATTAATTTTTTGGTAAAATAAAAATATAATACTTGCTTGTTTTTTTTGTAAAATTTATAATAGGAACGTTTATTCTTCGTACGACTGCGTTATTGCTTGATGTTAATTCCGCACTGTGTGAGGGTTTTTTTTTTTTTTTTTTTTTTTTTTAAATTAAAACTCATAATTAAACAATTAACAGGTTAAGGATTACACGACTATATTGATGACTTTATATATTCGTCTAACAAAGAAGAAATAATTGAGACGAAAGAAAGTCGATCGATCGTTACACTTCGTCCGAATTAACAAATTTTAGTACGAAAAGAAACTCACGAATATAATCGTATTTTGGGAATGGGAGGAAGGGAATGGCAAAAAAAAAAAAAAGAAAGGAAAGAGAAACCTATCAATACGGCGGTGAATCGATTAACTCCGGCGTCTGCAAATTTATTTATACATTATTTAATATAGGAAAAAAAGAAAAGAAAAGAAAAGGAAGGAAATAAAAAAAGAAAAAGAAATCCAAGTAAAACAACGATACGTTCGTGGAGTTTAATAAAACGATATAGTTATTTTAACTTACGAAGGTGATTAATTAAACGTGTAAAATTCAAAAGTCTGTTTTTGTACGTTTTCTTTTTTTCGCCTCCTTTTATTTTTTTGTTTTGTTTTGTTTTTTTTTTTCTTTCTTTTTGTTTTTCTCTTTTTCTTTTCTTTACTTTTCCACCGTCGAATACAATTCACGGATATCGATGGTATTAATAAATCCGTAGGATCGGCGTATAAAGGTCTCGAGCGTAAGTAAGGTTATCCTCGCAATATTTCCTCTTTATTTATCCGACTTTTGAGAAAAGATAAAGACGCTCTCGGTTGATGGTACAAAGAAGAAAAGCCGAAACCTTTAGAAAAGAAACCGTATAGATATACCAACGATATATACCCTTTGACCTGAAAAGAACCGTTCAAAACACACCCTTCCAATATTGGGAACGGACGCAAATTTGTCTCAGAGAAACTTTTATGCTGCATTCGCGAAGATTATAAAGTAACGACGAGAATGACGACGATCGGATCGGATCGGATCGAATCGGAGTTGGAGTCTGAGTCGGAGTCGGAGTCGGAGTTGGAGTTGGAGTCGAATAGGAAAACGTCAAAGAATAAGAAAATAGAGAGAAAATAGAGAGAAAGTTATATAAAAGGGAAAAACTAGCCATCGAGGGTTGGTTAGCCTTCGACGTATCGTACTTTTTCGTGGATGGAGAAGGATGATATAGGAGGGACAAGGGGAGAGAGAAGTCAAAGGAAGAGTGCCATTGTTTGCGATATATTTAAAGGTTAAACGAAAGACGGACACCGATGCTCTTCCCCCTTTCCCTGCCTACCCCCACCACCACCACCACCCACCGCCTACTTATCCTTCTTTTTTACTTTCGTCGTACTACGCGTTTGCATGTCGTCGGAAAAAAGTATGTATTACGCCGTCGGCAATACGAATTATGAGTTACAAATGAAAGGGGAGAGAAGAGGGCAAACGAGAGCTGACTCTGCTATGACTAGAGAGTAGAGAATGAAGTAGAGGAGGAAGAGAGAGAAAGAAAGACAGAGAGAGAGAGAGAGAGAGAGAGAGAGAGAGAGAGAGAGAGAGAGAGAGAGAGAGAGGAGGAAGGAGTAAGGTAGAAATAATTCCGAATGCGTGGGTCAAACAGACATTCTAAGGCCTCTTTATTGCCGGGTCAAAGGAAATCCCAGGAGCGGATCGGGAAGCACAAAGAAGAGGATTTTACGCGTCTGCCAGCCTGCCTGCCTTTTTTACTCCGCGAGGAAAGTCCAAAGAATTTTTACAGGGAGAAGAGGAGACAAGACCGAATGATCGTGCGCGCGCACGTATGTATTTCAAATAGAGAGAGAGAGAGAGAGAGAACATTCTCTAAACGAAGAGAATATTGAAAATATTTTACGTCCTCGGAAAGCTCGAGATTCCATAGAAGGAAAGGAAGAAATAGAGGGAGAGAGAGAAAGAGATAGATAGATAGATAGAGAGAAGGAGAAAGAGAGAGAGAGAGAGAGAGAGAAAGAGAGAGAATGAAGGTACAATCAGGTGGCTTTTTGTAAGATATAACGAATATAACGAATTAATCGCGTTTCAGTCTACTACGATCGAACGCTTTTAAGACGTTCCTCGATCACCGTCGTCCCTCGATGCTTTCTCCAAGGGAGAATACCAATTCGAAAAGTCTGATGGGCCACCATTCTCCAAAAGAGGTCAGCCCGGCGTTACTCTGACGAATGGTCGCCCCTTTCCCGCGATAATGCACGTTCTCATATCAACGCTGAGAAACCACGTTGCTTTTCGAAAACGTCATTCGGAAGTTCTCAATCACCCTCGAGTACCTTTTCCCTCTCTCTCTCTCTCTCTCACCCCTTCTCTCTCTCTCTCTCTCTCTCTCTCTCTCTCTTGGCCAACATGGCATGCGCAATTCAGCTTCTCCCTTTTCTTGATCCCGACGAATTTCAAAAGGTAATGGAAAGTTCGATTTTCTCGTTTCTAGATCGTTCAACGAGTCAGCTCGTAGGGGTTACGCCTGAAATTCTTCACGGTCGACGTAACAAATTTCAGGGCTCCAACCGTTCCCTCAATCGGATTCATTTTCGATCTAGTTTTTTTCCCTTTTTATTTCCTTTTTGTTTTTGTTTTTTCTTTTTTCTTCTTTTTTTTTTTATTTCCTTTGTCGAACTAACCGTCCACTCTCTACGTCTCTACGTCTCTCTCTCTCTCTCTCTCTCTCTATCTATCTATCTATCTATCTCTCTTTCTCTCTGATCACCACGAACAATAGGTTAATCAGAATGAAAACGATCGACTTAGGAAAAAATACAACTTTGATAACACCATTATGCTTCGTTACTTTCTCTCTCTCTCTCTCTCTCTCTCTCTCTCTGTCCTTTCTTCGATGAACTTGCCCTTTCTCGAAAATGGAGTACTAACGATTCATTGACTTGACTCATTGCTATTAGCGTCCCAGCAGATATTAGCCGGTTGGCACAGCTGTTTCGACAAGGATGGTGTATCATTGACAACGAATGAAAAAGATGTGTCAGATAAAAAAAAAAAAGTAACAAAGCAGAGAAAAAGCAGTGTCCATAACGTGTGTGTGAAAGGCACAAATTGGTAGCGATTTAATTAAATAATCATAGAACTACGGTGAATGAGAATATCGTTCGTGAGACGAACTTGAAAGTTTGATAGGGATATGAGATTTCGAATGGCCCGATGAAACAGGAGAAAGCTTATGAAAGAAAAAAAAAAAAAAAGAAAGAAAAAAAAAAAATAAAGAAAGAAAATAAAAAGAAAAGGAAAAAGGGGGAAAAAAAAAGAAGACAAAAAAAAAAGGGAAACGAGAAACGTCATACGCACTTCGCGTGTATGACCAACGTGACCGAGAACACACATATACACATACACGCACACACACGCACACACACGCACACACACGCACGCACATCCTGGTCACGTCTGCCGGTCGATCTATTCAAAAGAATTGCAAGTCCATCCACGTAACATAAAATATAGTAAATCGGGCAGAGAGTAATGCCTCGCTCGTAAATAACATGACATATGTTCGTAGGAGGCACGGCTGGCATGCACGCGGTAAATCTTTCGAGTCTGAAAACGATCGATATTTCGTGTTCGCCGCGCTTTAAAGCCGCCATATTGTCAAGCATTGACTCGCCACCTATCGGAAAATCGATCGACCTTTGTCACCGGCGGCAATTTCGAACGAATCCTATGCCTTTTATAATAAACCTTATCATTACAAGCACGTTTTATAGAAATTCCATTTTTCTTTTTGGCATTTTGTATACGTATTTAAAAAAAAAAAAAAAAAAGAAAAAAGAAATGTCCCTTTTCCTAACGCAATCGCGATTACCTGAATTATCTTCTCTTGTAAATATCATAATCTATCGTGAGAAAAGAAAACTCGTCAAACAGACGAAGCTATTTATGAATGATGATGGATCAAGGATGAATTCCCATTTCAATTCGTTTAAGAAAAAAAAAGTAAAAAAAAAAAAAAAAAAAAAAAAAAAAAAGTAAAAATTAAAACGAAAACAGAAAGTAAAAAAGGAAAAGAAAGAAAGAAAAAAAAAAAAGGAACAAGAAAAAAATGGAAAATTTGCTCAGGTAAAATCGTTTCAATGGCGTACAAGGCAAGGGATTAAGCAATTTATTTATAAAATTGTCGCATGAAAAATTAAAGACGCGAGAAGCTATTTCCATCCGTATTTTTCGTTGACGTACAAGGATTGGACTCTTTCTTTTAACCTTTTCCCTTTTCCTAAAAAGCATTTCATCGTAGTTCACGAAGAATAATTTAAAGAAGTTTTTCTTGATCCTCATTAATGGGTTTTGCTCGAAATCAAAAAATATAAATTGTTACGTTATGTAATTATCAGAATTGCAAATTCGCATTAAATGCTAAGTCTAACTATTTATTTCGTGTAACTTGAACAGAGAAAAGGAGAGAAAAGAGAAGAAGAAGAAGAAGAAGAAGAAGAAGAAAGAAGAAAGAAGAAAGAAGAAAAAGGAAAAAGAGAAAAGTGAAAGGAAAAAGAAAAAAAGGAAGAAGAAGAGGAAAAAGAAGAAAAGAAAAGAGAAAAGAAGTTTTAGGAAAATGGAGAGAGAGAGAGAGAGAGAGAGAGAGAGAGAGAAAAAAAAAGGGAGATTAAAGCAAGAGTTTGATTCGCGATCGCGTCTTCTCCGAATGTGGTTGAAGGCTGACAAGGGTTCCGAGCGCGAGCACCGATCAACGTCACACGTTGCTTTTCACAAAGTTTCCAACGAATTCACGATAATTCGCGGTGTAGCCTTCCACAATGTTTCCACCATGAAAGCGCTCTCGTTCGGTCGTTCTCTATGGTGCTTTCCATTTCTAAAACGCGCGACGGTTCTTTAGCCTTTAAATCGAAATAGTATGCTTGATAAGCATGTAATCCGCAAGCGGGAATGAATATTTTCTCTCTCATTTACGTTTCCATTTAAGTTACCAGCGTCGAGAGTCGAACGCTCGTTAACGGCATTATCAAAGGTTATCATATTATTGCGTACCAATTCTGGTTAAACGTTTATCGCGAAACAATGTTTCCTATTAGACTAACAACTAGTCAATTTAAAATTTGCTAGTCGATAAGACCGTAACAGTTTTGAAAGTAGACGAAAAAGATAGGAATTTTATCGAGCAGAAGATGACAACGACGACAGATACAAAAAAAGAAAAAAAAAAAAAAAAAAAAAAAAAAAAAAAAAAAAGAAAAATGATAATTTTGAAATCTCGGTAATATGAAATAACACGGTCGGCTAAGTATACGACACGATTGGTGGAGGAATGAAATGGTTAGGGTCGGCCTCTCATCAAAACCGAGATAACAATCGCTATCCCGGCCATTACGGTAAACCTTATTTAATTTTACGTTCTACCTCGTTCCGCTAAATCACACGAAATTTCCTTCGGACGCGATTAAGTCACGGATTTGACGGGAGATTGATTAAAAGTGGCCCTTTCACTTTTCTTCTTCCTCCTTCCTCCTCCTCCTCCTCCTCCTCCTCCTCCTCCCTCCCTCCTCTCGTGGGATCCTCCCGTCGTATCCTCGTGGGATCCTTCGTAGAAAAGGTTCCTTCGGAGAAACTCGACAATCGAAAAATATTTTTGAAAAAAAAATCACCATATCTCGTCTATTTAATAAATTTTTCGAAAATAAACGTTTCTTTTTTCTTTTTTTTTCTTTTTTTCTTTTTTTCTTTTTTTTTTTTTTTTTTTTTAGATTCAAAACGAAACAAAATATCGTGTTATCGTTTTTCGAGGCCTTCTGCTCGATTGTACATTTTATTCACAGGGTGGGGGGAGAGAAAAAAAAAAAAAAGAAAAAAGAAAAAGAAATCTAAGAGAAACGAAAACGAACAAACGTTATTTGAAAGGAACAGTCCGAAACATTGAAATTACGTACCAACCTATAAATACTTAATAATGACCACTTTTCCGTCGAGTTTCCTGCAAATACTGGCATTTCGTTTTCCGCTAGCGAATTCGTGCTAACGTGCTAGCATTGCTGTTAACGTTGGTGTTACCGAGGCAGGGCAACAGCAGCTTCATCACCCGATTTCGCAATTATCGAAGAAATAAGAGGACAATTGCATTTGGCTGCGACAAATCGCCCTGTCGAGTTCTCCGACCTCCCTACTCTTCCCTCTCTCTCTCTCTCTCTCTCTCTCTCTCCTCTCTCTTTCTCTCTCTCTCTCTGACATACGCGCGCATACAAACGTAATGAACACGTTTACACAGAACTACAATACACATGCATACACATACACGCAGGAGAGTTGAACTACGAGAACGGAAACAAGAGAGGGGAAAGAGAGAGGGAGAGAGGTAACAAGCAAGGCAGGAAGCGTAATATGAAGTTCCATGTAATCGAGAGCGTTAATCGAACGACTCGATAATCGTTAGATCCGGCCAACAAAGTTATGCCGATCGTCTCTCTATTTGAGCATTGTCGCGCACACGAATTTTATGCTTACGATTTTACTCCTTTCACTTTGCTTACGAATATTTTCACAATGTACGTATCCAGATTGTATAATCAGAATAAAACGTTATCCAAAAAAAAAAAAAAGAAAAAAAAAAAAAAGAGAGAAAGAAAATGAAGAGAAAAAAAAAAAAAAAAAAAGAAAAACATCGTATCGTACGTTACTTCGTTACATATCCACAATCTTATCATTGTTTGCCCCTCGGACGAAAAGGGGTCACAATCGATAAATCCATACCGTTAGAGATAGAGATAACCTTTCGAACGAGAATAGTGAATAATAGTTGTGCCGTACTACGTTAACATCCGATAACATTTACATGGTTCTACGTAATTAGCTGTATTACGATAATGAAAAAGGGTTTTATATAAACGCGATAGACACGATAGACGACACGTGGTTAAAAAAAAAAAAGAAAAAGAAGGCTTGGCAAGAAATGAAATCAAATGGAAAGACGAGATTATCCATGTGGATTCCCATGGATGATCTAAAACAAAAAACAAAAAAAACAAAAAAAAACAAACAAACAAACAAAAATTCTTAGATTTCCTACGATTTCTCTTTATCTTCCTTACTTATCCTTTGATGGAATTTGATTGCACGATTTAACAAGTGATCGGAAGATTGAGATTTCTTTAAGTAACTGTATGTATATACCTTTCTCGATCGTTCCTCAAAAAGTTTTACCTTCACAGGAGATAAAACCTTATAGAGGAGCTTTACAACTATTACAACGAAAACTCTCTAACAAAACGTTTATACGAATGAACTTGGATAGGAATATCGGACTAATGTACTAGACGAAGAGAATATAAGAGAGAAAGAGAGAGAATGAGAGAGAGAGAGAGAGAGAGAGAGAGAGAGAGAAAGAGATATAGAGCCTAAGTGAAACGAATGTACGTAGTTTCCGGTTACAGTTTCACAGGACGTTGTAACGGTGTCAACTTTGTCCATTAACCATCGATTTCACTCGGTACTTTGGCCAACTGGGCTAAAGCATTTACCCTCTCTTCTTCGATAGCATTCAAATTTCAAATCCAATGCGATGGTTTCTCTCTCTCTCTCTCTCTCTCTCTCTCTCTCTCTTTCCAGTTTTCATTTTTTTTTGTTCCTTTTCCAACAACCATTTCTACTTACTTTTTCCTCGATCGTACTCTTTTCTCATCGAACCTTTTTTCCTCTTTTTCCTTTTTCTTTTTTTTTTTTTTTTCCTTTTTCTTCTATTTTTATCTTTGTTCACGAGTCAAACTCAATCGGAAGAGATCGGAACCACGAGTTCTTAATTGCAAGCTACTAATGAAATACCAACGAGAAGGATGTAAATGGCACATAGCATAAATCCTTACACGGCTTTCTCTCATTGCGATTACGTTGACGCGCTAGAATACGCACGAGAGAGAGAATATAAATACAATTTTCCTTTTCTGCACGTATAGACAAAAGGAGGGTGGGTGGGTAGGTGGTAGTGGTGGTGGTGGAGGTGAGAGGGGGGGGGGAATATATTAACGAACGCGACAAAGAAATTAGACGTTGGTGTTATTGATATTCCACGTTGGAAATTTCACGCAGGGTGCGATGGAGAAGGCGGGAGGGAGGTGGAGGTTAGAGGGAGAGACTCGAAAATTATCAAGACGTGATATTCCTTTATAATTACATTTGTTTCCACTAGTTTGATACGCAAAATTTCCACGAAGAGATTCTTATTCGTCATTTGAAGTCTGTCTAGCCTTTTCCTTTCTTTCTTTCTTTCTTTTTTTTTATCTATTCTTTTATTTTGTTATTTTTTTTCCTTCCTCTCCCCCCCCCTCCCTACCCCCTTTTTTCTCTTCTTTTTTCCTTTTCATTCTTTTTACACGCTCGTTAAGATCGATCCTTGAGGAGAAGAGCTCCAGGTAGATAAACTCTGCAACGTTTCTCATATCTAGTATACTAACTCTAATATTTACGAACGAACGAGCAAAACGTTTCCGATTTAATTAGTCGACCAAGTCAAGTGGAAAGTATTAAAAAAGAGAAGACGAAGAAGAAGAAGAAAAAGAGGGAGGAAGAAGAAAAAGAAGAAGAAGAAGAAGAGAAAAAAGCAGAGAACAAATAATAGAACGAATTGAACGAAAAAAAAAAAACAAAAAAAAAAAAACAAGAAGAATCAAACAAACAAACAAAGAAACAATGAAAAAAAAAAAGCAACAGAACAGGAAAAAAAAAACAAGTAAATAAATAAAGAACATCGGCATCGGTCAGATCCGTTTGCGTTAATGATCAATCTCACGATCGCCCATATCACAAAGCGCAAATTGGATGACGTAACAAAGGATCTTCCGTGCTAACCATCCTATAACACCCGTATGTATATACATACATATATATATATATATATATATATATATATATATATATATATGTATACCTGGTTCCACCAAGTCATTATAGCTTTCTCTATATCCCCCTCCACTCCCCAACTACTCTCCAACCCCTGCCGTCGCTTATACAAGCATACACAAGAGAATATACAATGGAACGCGTTAACTGCGGCACAACTCCGCATAGCGAATCTGAATCTCCGTTAGTGTTGTGTTGGTTGGTCCCTACTACAAAATAGTACTACCCCCATACGCGTTACGTAGTAGCATTTATTTATCGCCTACAAATATTACGATCGTTTTTCAGAGCGAAAGAGTACAACAACGACAACCACGGCTTTTCGAGTTTTCCAACAGTAACAGACCTATAAACAATTGTTTCGCAGGCTAATAAATTAGATCGATATCTTTTCCTTTTCACATGAACGCTTTCCACACGAAATCTTTTTCCTATTGATAAGATGACGGAATTAGTAATATTTTTACAAATGAATTCGCAATTTCTTATCACGAAATTCACATTAACTGAATAGATATGCCGGTTTTCATATGTAATACATGCAAAAGTTTGGAAACCTTCGAACGGATAGATGCAAAAAAAAAAAAAAAAAAAAAAAAAAAGAAAAAGAGAAAAGAAACTTTAATAACAAAGGAACTCTGCCGAATCGTGAATGATCTTTAATGCGTTCAAATTTATGCGCGTGCACGTTTATTTTTTTTATCTCATGGGAAAAGAGAATATAAACAAGAACGTTAATAAAGCGTTATTCTCTCTTTCGCATTAGCTCTTAGCGTTATGATTACAAAGTGTTAACTCGGTGGATTACGGGTCGCGTGCCACTCTACCGCGCGCCTACAATTCTTTTCCCTCCCCAAAGGCACGCTTTGTTCCTCGAATAATTATGAGACGACGAGAGTTAACAGGATAATTCCAGGGCGACGAGCGCCACGACCAAAGTGGTGCCTGGCTCCTTCTCTCTCTCTCTCTCTCTCTCTCTCTCTCTCTCTCTCTCTCTCTCTCTCTGTCTGTCTTTCCTTTCATTTTCTTTATTCTTCGTTAAAATTACTTAACTCCAAGAGAGAGGCTCGATCAAGTGGCTATAACGTTTCTCAAACGAATTTTCTTCTTCTTTTTCTTCTTCTTCTTCTTCTTATTATTATTATTATTATTTTAGCGCGAATATGTCTCTTTCTTTTCAATCCTTATTTTCTAATTTCCTTCAACGAAGAGCAGAGAAGGAGAGAAGGAAAGAGGATCACGCGCGAAGATACGTTTTACGTACATACATACATACATATATATATATGTATATATGTATACATACATATATACATACATACATACATTGATAGATAGATAGATACACGTACGCAATATACACAGATGCGTTCTCTAATTGACAATGAGCGAATAACTCTGTTTCGAGTTTCTACGGTGGAAATACGAATGGAGTTTACTGCCATCCACCCCTTTTCTCCCTTCATTAAGACTGCAATCATTCCATCATTCCATCGTAATCTAATAGTAAACTTGGCCCGTCCATTTCTACCAATCCAAATGCGACCCAGTAAAGTCCTACAGTTAAATTTCCTGTGCCCGGAAAAACAACAGTCTGCAGTATACGCGCGATGCTTGTTATCGACCCTTTCATCGATAAATCCTTTTCTAATACCACTTTTCGTCCTTTCTCCGATCTCCATTTCCTCTCTCTTCTACCCTCCCCCAGCCCTTGTCGATACCCCTCCCCTATCTCTTTTTCTTCCTTCCTCTCTCTCTCTCTCTCTCCTCCCTTTTCTCTTTCGTGATTAGTTAACGTTTTAGCAGTGTAATCTAAGCATCGTTTTCAACTAAGCGTGTAAAGTTATATACTCGTTTCGGCTAGTAACACGATAGCTTTTCATAAAGTATATACATCGTAAGAGAAAGACGAGGCTTGACTACGTGATAAAGCGTACTTTAGACTTTAACATTACAACGTTAACTTCTTACGATGTTTAAAGGACGTACGTTATTCTCGTGTGAAATCTTCAAAGTTCGCCGACGTGATCTCACCTGGGCGAATCGCCGACGAGCTCGGACATACACCAGTCGATCACTCGAAAAGGTAGAATTCTTAACGTCCAAGTGTATATATATTTCGACCCTGAAACAATATAAAATAAGAAGGTCAATAAGAAGATCCTTTGGCTGGTTGACTGACTGAACTGACTGACTGACCTGACTGACTAAACTGACTGATTGACTGCCTGACTGACTGAACTGAACTGACTGAACTGAACTGAACTGAACTGACTGATTGACTGATTAACTGGCTTGCTTAATGGATAATAAAGAATTATGTTGACTATTTTTGTCACTATCATATTCTTATATAATAAAATAAATTATATATGTGATATTATGAAACATGGGAATGATTAAATGCGTGTTTCTATTTTACCTCAATGTTTTCCTAATTATAATAATACCTAGTTTAATTAATCGTAACAAACGTAATAAGGAAAACTTTATTTTTATTAATATATTCAAAGTTTAATGAGTCTGATCTATAGATGATCGTTAATCCTATATAATAAGTTTATCGATGTAAAATACTCTCTCTCTCTCTCTCTCTCTCTCTCTCTCTCTCTCTCTCTCTCTCTCTCTCTCTATTGTACTTTTCGATTAATCACGAAAGTAACGTACCTTCGTTAAGAGAAACTAATTAACGAGGGATAAAATCCTGATCGAAACATCCAACTAAAGAGAAACAATATTTCGTTTCGGAGAATGGTTTTCAATAAAATGATTCGATAAAAAAAATTTTTTTTTTCTAAGAATATACCACTCACGAACATACAATTTCTTTCTCTCTCCCTCTCTCTCTCTCTATCTCTCTCTCTTTCTCTCTCATAAGATCGTACATAATTCAAGTTCTAAGGTTCCCAGGCGCGTTTAAGTCGCGAAGACGGTAAAAAGTGCTCCCAAAGCGCTTTCCATTTTAACCAGAATTTTTGCACATTAGTGTACCGGTAAAACGTAGTACAAACACATCCTATTATAGCGTCCTTCTTCGTCGTTCCTTTTCCTGCGGCTTACCCGAAGCTGCTTAAACTTAATAGCTCAAAAGTTAAGCTTAATGTAAGACGTTGGTGTACGTATTTTAGAAGAACGGCGAGAGACGTCCAAGGGACGCCATAAACAGGGTTTGACTCTGAAAGAAAAAGCACCTTACTTTTCCTTACCCCCCTCCCCCCACTCCCGTCCCTTTTCTCTCTTTCTTTATTTCTCTCTCTCTCTCTCTCTCTCTCTCTCTCTTTCTTTTTCTCCTTTCTTTTTTTTTTTTTAATAGATGCTACTCTGCCGCGCTATTAGAGCCATTTCGAAAGATTAACTTCATTTTGGATAAAATATCGTCGGATTAAAATTTTTTCTAAAAGTTTTTAAATATATCCCTTTATTAAGTTCAATTACGGCAAAGAGGATCTTCATTAACTGTTAATAAAAGGGGAAAATCGTATAAACCATGGGGAAAATCGTATAAATCGATCGATGATTCCAAGTCATTTGTGCGAAGATACACGAAAAGATTATTATCACGATTATCGCGATAATCAAAGTGATAATATTCACGTGTACCTTGAAACATTCGATATAAATTATAAAAGATGATCCTTCGAGTGAAATTTGGTACATCGTAAACGTATACCATTAGAAATGGGCGATCGCTTAAGAAGGCGAGTATCAAGACACGTCTTAATCTTCGTCATCGGCAGCCGTCTTGATGTTTCCTAGACACGCGAGAGAACAACAAAAACCCCGTGACACGTCAATTTCTCGGCTATTTAAACTTTTTCTAAATATACTGATGACGTTTTAGTCCTTTACTTATGTATTTTACGTAAAACACAAAACAATAATATCACAATAGTAAAAATTGTATATACATAAATATAAATATATGTAAATGTCTTTTAACTTGTATATTACTCGAATTCATTGATATCAATTTTAAAGATGATTTTTAAATTTAACGATAAAAAAAAGAAATTACATTTGCTATTAAATTCTTTAATTACTTAGAATAAAAAAAAAAAAAAAAAAAAAGAAAGAAAAGAAAAAAGAAAAAGAAAAAAAAAATCCTCCTTTAGCGCATACTTGAACACATCGTACGGCATTCGCCATAAGTCTCGTTCTTCGCTCGAACGAGAAAGGATGAAAAATTAGATTATCGGCCGAGTACTTTCTTTCTCTCTCTCTCTCTCTCTCTCTCTCCCACTCACTCACTCATAGAGCAAACCATCGTAGATATAACAAAAGCGTCCGGATCGCTCGTAACTCTATATTAAATAATTTAGTAGTACTCGGTCGTTTCTAACAGACTTTTCTCCGTGCATAACTAGCTCGTACACGTAGAAAAAGAGGTAAAGGACAAAATGCTTTTGCCTTCCGCAAACTTAAAACCCCAACTTCTATTCTACCAACCGACAACCCCTCTTTTCGAGTATCACTACCATCACCACCACCACCACCACCACCTACATCACCACCCTCGGTTAGCATATCTCAGCGAATTTCTATTCTCGTATCACGCGAGAGTTATTAAGGCAAAGTATAACGCGTTGCATTTAGCCAACACCCCATAAAACTGTAAACACGTTGTCGGCATCGGTTTTATCGCGTACTCATCGCACCGCGTTGGCA
>NC_062211.1:492854-502854 GCF_912470025.1 Vespa velutina
ATCGTTATTGGTGGCAACGATTTTTGGCAACGTAAAAAAATACCTACATATATATATATATATATATATATATATATATATATATATATATATATATATGTAGGCGAGGAAAAAAAAAGGGAAAGACTCGATACCAAAAGAGAGAATATTTTTCCGTAAAATATTGCGCCCGATTACGAATCTGAATGAAACTCGAGCAATGCACACGGTCGACGTTATTCTGCGTTCGACGAGCCGCGCATGGATTTCGTCTCTGCGTGCGCTTAATCACTGCCTGTATCAAATGCCGTACACAGGAACGAGCTCTGCGCATAGATTCACGTACCGTTTCGGAGGGAGTTACATTTGATACTAATTAATTAGCTACTGTCACTCCCCATTAGTGCCTTCGTCATTCGCCAAGGCACACGCGCACGCACCACCGACTCACGAATCGCGTACAGATGATAACCGTAATTCCTTGCAAACAATCCTATCTAACCCATTCCGTATCGACGATGCAATCGAATTGAATGTATTAGACGGTAAGGTATTATTGGTTAAAGTGAAATAGGAGAGGGTTGGAGGAGGGTGCCTCCATATTGTTTCCTTTTTCATCGTCTTGGACTATATACGACAATTTCTTTTACTCAAGGAACAATTTACTTGATACGCGAGTAATCGATTATAAAAGATATAAAACAGAAATAAAAATTATTAACTTACGATATCTCTGTGTTTGAAAAACGAAATGAATTTTTACGAGCGCAAAGAATCCACACAAACTTATAAATATTTTCTATCCATTTCTAAAACATTTCAAATATATTTATTATATTATATTTATTTAATCTTTAAAAGCTATCATAGAAACAACCGATAATGAAAATGAATGCAATTAAAAGTTTATATTATTATTTGAAATAAGGTGAAAATTATATGGAAATTAATTTCTACTGCCAGAGACGCGCTTCTATATTAAAATAACCATCAAAAATGAAAAATCCAACCGTACTTTGGACTTTTTTAATAATATTAATATAAAAATTTATTTCAGGTAAAATTTTTCAAATCGTAATAGCATATGCAAATTAAAAATTCAATTGTGATTATGCTATACCTACGGCATAACATGAAACCATTTTTTTTTCTTTTTTTTTTTTTTTTTTGTTACATTAACGAAGAAGAAAAAAGAAAATGAAAAAGAAAGAAAGAAAGAAAGAAAAAAGAAAAGAAAAGAAAAGAATAAACCATCTTTATTCATACGTCCGATCGCTAAAACCTTTACTTATCACGATCTGAAACACGATGAAGGGACGCACGCCGAGGGTTTCCTCCCTCGCGAAATAGGGATATGGAATTTGTACGGGCCGAACAACGAAGGGAGGCTTCGGTTAAGGTAGAGACACGGACAACGAGAGAGTTGGAGTAACGATACTTCGTAGGAGGAATAGATAGAGATAGAGATAGAGATAGAGATAGTGATAGAAATAGAAAGAGAAAGAGAGAGAGAGAGAGACAGAGATGCAGATGGATAGAGAAGGGAAGAGGGCAACGGCTAGACAGTAAAGTTCCTTCTTTGTTGGACGGGTGACGGTGAATAGCGTGCGAAGGTAGACGGACGGAGTTAAATTTGCATGGACGCTTGTCTGCGTTTCCAATTTCACGCATGCACACATTCAACGGTACCGATAATAAACGGCGCCAGTTTTGGCATAAATCAAGGCCACAAATCCCGACGCGCCTTCGTCAGTTTCACAGAGAAAGAGAAAGAGAAAGAGACATAGAGAGAAAGAGTAACCCTTCAACGTACATAGATACATACATATACATATGTACGCGGCTCGCTCGCACGATTTCCACCCCTTTTTTTTCAACCCCTTCTCTAAAGTTACGACTACTACTACTACTACTACTACTACTACTACTACTACTACTACTCTTTCCTTCCCTCTATGTCCCTCCTTCCGTTCTCTTGTTCTTCATCGACAGACGGATTAATCCAACGTGGAGAGCTAAACAAGCAGAAAGTACGCCTACTACCTTTAACTCTCTTCCTCTCTCTCTCTCTCTCTCTCTCTCTTTTTCTCTTTCTCTCTCTCTCTCTCTCTCTCTCTCTCTCTCTCTCTCTCTCTCTTTCTAACCTTTTCTCTCATCCGATAGAAGAAAATGGAAAAAGAAGTATGGGAAATATCCGTATCGTACTTTTTCCAAAGAATACTACTGGTATATAATTCAGTAGAAGTTAAGTCACCTACCTACCTACCTACCTACCTACCTACCTACCTACCTACCTACCTACCTAACTATCTACCTATCTTCTTACCAATCTATTTTACCATCTCGCAAAAGATCGTCGTTCTTTTATTTCCCAGTTAGACGATTAATTTCCGTTAGCTTTCCATCCAACTTTATATCGATAGATTCAGAGATCGGATCGATCCTCCTCCTTGTACCGATCGAGATCTCAAACGCATTTAAATTACGATTAAATTCTAAAATACAACGATAACGATGATAACGAGGACGACGACGATAAATGGGATGAGATAAAAAAAAAAAAAAAACAAAAGAAAAGGTAAAAATTAATTCACAAATCCTATCTATAAAATATTTTGCGAACAAACGATCGACTTTCGTTTTGATATAAAACGTAACAAATCGACATGAAACGTTTGATCTAACAATAAAAAAAAAAAAAAAAAAAAAAAAAAAAAAATAATAAAGGATGTATTAATAATCAACGGATGAGAATGTGTAAAACACGATTAAAAAATAGGTTGGATAATTTTGAAAATAGATAAAACTCTTAGTCCCCCTATCCCCTTTATTTAACACGCACCAACCTCTCATCCCCTCCGTTCCTCCTGCCGCCTCAGTGAAATTCGTGAACGAGCGTTGTAGTATCGGAAAAAAACAAAGCGACGAATGAAAATAGTGTGTAGGTGGTTTTGGTGATATGTGAAAATCGTCCTTTTCTCTTGGTGTCCGTAACGTAACGTAAAACTCGAGCGCGCGATAGCGCGTGACGGCCGTCTATCGAATTCAATCGTGTCGGCTTCGAACGCGGTCGACCTGACCTCAAAGCGTTAACTCGTTGCCATTCTCTACTTCCTCCTCTTTCTCTCGCGTTGTTATATAGTAATGGGTGTTATTGCCGTTGTTGAGTATGAGTATTGGTAGAACCAGGCCGTATAGTAGTTACCTTGGTGGTTGTTGAATCAAGAACCACGAATCAACAATGTAGGAAACATTTATCATTGTCCTTGGTAATTGATGTCGAGCGTCAGGTAAGAGAGGCCGGTCCTCTCACGACTAAGTAATGTCATCTAGGAGAGCCCAAGGAAAAGTAATGTCGTTTCGTAGCGCTTCGAAGAACAACCACGAAAGCGAGAGAGAGAGAGAGAGAGAGAGAGAGATAGACAGATAAATAGATAGATAGTTAGATAGAGAGAGAGAGAGAGAGAGAGAGAGAGAGATAAAGTGCTAAACGTTAAGAAGACTTTAACGCGTACAATGAGACATCTTCTAAGATTATTCAAAGTTTCGAGAACTCGGCCACGCGAAACGG
Source organism: Vespa velutina (assembly GCF_912470025.1). Classification (NCBI taxonomy): domain Eukaryota; kingdom Metazoa; phylum Arthropoda; class Insecta; order Hymenoptera; family Vespidae; genus Vespa; species Vespa velutina. The sequence continues at coordinate 496,405 of NC_062211.1, forward strand.
GAAAAAGAAAAGAGAGAGAAAGAGAGACAGAGAGAGAGAGAGAGAAAACGTCAATGTCGAAAGAAATGAAGAGCTAATGTCACTTCAGAAGAGAAACGCTGTGCACCGGCCAAGTGAGTGTACGCAGGGTTCTTGTTTGTGCATCACATATTGAAGTTCAGTCTTTGTATGCAATCTTCCTTTCTTTCTTTCTTTCTTTTTTTCTTTCTTACCACTACTCCCCGTTATTTCGTCCTCTGGAGTAGAAGCAAGCAGCAGGTATGTATGTATGTATGTATATATGTATGTATCTATGTATGTATGTATGTATGTATGTATGTATGTATGTATGTATGTATGTATGTACATATATTCCTGTGATAGAAACATTTCTTTCTTTTCTACGATATTCTTTCTATTTCTCCCTCTCTCTTTCTCTCTCTTATTTTCCTTTTTTTTTTTTTTTTATCTGGTGAGGTACCGTAGCAACACCGTATCCGTTCCTTCCACCAGATTTCCGTCTCATTGTACCGTCTCGTCGCTCCTTTTACTCTCGATAAGAATAACGTTCGCGATGATGTTTTCCTCGTGTTCTTCCGAAAGCGCAAGAAAGCGAGTTCTTCTCGCTTGCTGTTTTTTTTTTCTTTTCTTTTCTTTTCTTTTCTTTTTTTTTTGGCCGTTCTTATCGTCGTTTCAATGTTCCCACCAAACGCGGCCGCCCTAAAGGTTTAAATCGTTTGAACGTTCTCCACAAAAATATTTTTTCCTTCTATATTTTTTTCTCCGAAAACCGAGAGAGAGAGAGAGAGAGAGAGAGGTAAAAGAAACTCGAAATTTTAATTTCGACTTTTAATTTCTTTTCGTCCATATATAGAGACTTTAGTTTCGTTAACAAACAGAAAAAAAAAAAGATAAAGAGATTGCCCTATTGGTTAAATCTATGCTCAATGATAAACTGGATTTTTCTGAATTGTGATCCAAAGAAAAGTCGGATATTATTCTTGTACTATAAAGAGTAAACGTTATTTTAATTTATATACAACGATACACCATTATTATCGTTCTAAAGTAAAACGAGATGAATTGTTATTTTAATTTTCGCATCGCGAGCAAGATAATTCGTTACATCTGTTAAAGAAAATTTAATGAAAGGAAAATGAAGAAAGAACAGGCTTACAAATTCATCGACGTACGTCGACATTTGTCATAATTATCCCCTCCCCATTTCACATCTTGCAAATCTATTCACCCATCCATTGAGTCTTATCGCAATAATTCATTTATTATTATTATTATTATTATTATTATTATTATTATTATTATTATTATTATTATTATTATTATGATTATTATTATTATTATTATTATTATTATTATTATTATTACTAATTCGACGCGTCTTTCTTATTTTTTAATTAGAACCCAATCGAAATAGATCCCGGCAATCTATTAAAGTCGAATAATTCTATTCGACTTTAAAACAAACTCCGAAATACACTTTTAATATTCCGATATTTCGATTTGCAGAGACATCTAACAGGGAGTATAAAATACGAAAGTGAAAGAGAGAAAAAGACAGAGAGAGAGAGAGAGAGAGAGAGAGAGAGAGAATGTCGTAGCGCATCTCGCGTGTTTCAGACCTCCATAAATCTTTTAAATCCCGAAAGGTCGAATACACGAGGTTCACTCGGTCAGTCGATTGTCGTTTCTCGCGTAACCTCATAAATCATTAAACCTGAATATTGCTTCGTTTCTCCGCTTTGCATTTTGTTTCTAGGCGAACATTTAAATATTTCATTGTTATATGTAGCTGCATCCAAATAAAACAACGAACGTCTTTGGTCCATTTGACGGGAGGAGAAGGGGGTGGGGGGTCTCTCGCCCCTGTTTCTAACGAACACACACACATACACACACATACAGAATGCGCGAATATGCCAAATCTAACTAATTTTCTTTTTCCCGTCTTTTTGAAATCACGATGATCGAAATTCCATGGGAATTTATCGAAAAAAAAAAAAAAAAAAAAAAAAAAAAGAGAGAGGGAGAGAGAGAGAGAGATAGAGAGAGTAATCGATACAGATAAACATTAAAGTAATATAATTCATTTCGATTAATATCGACGATGGACAATCACAAGAACGGCTCGTCGATGATATCTCAATGATAGCTAATACTCTCGACGAGAACGATACGACAAAGTGATTTCTTTTGAAAAGGTATCCTTCTGTACGTCGTTGTCGTTGTCGTTGTCGTTGTCGTTGTCGTTGTCGTCAGTATCGTCGTCAATCTCGTTGTCATCCCCGACGAACACCACCGCATCGATGTCACTTTTTAACCGACGAGTGGTCGTCGATCGGCGAATCGATTTGTTTAAATTGTACACGAACGTTCAATGGGCACCGATAAAGGCGAGGCCGACTTGTTTGCTTTCCTATATATCATTGTTTTCATATTTACTTTCTCTCTCTCTCTCTCTCTCTCTCTCTTCCCCCCTCTCTCATTCTCTCTCTCTCTCTCTCTCTCTCTCTCTCTCTCTCTGTATGTGTGTGTATGTGTCTCTCTCTTTCTCTCGCCCTACGTTAGCACACAGTACAATCTACCAATATTGATGGTACATAGCTGAGCGCCAACAAAACATAATAGCCATCGTTCGATTACTCCTGTGCCTCGGAATCGTTTCGATAATCCGATCGAAAGTGACGTTTCTATCCTATACAGATTCGTTTTTTATACGCGAGCGTACGGCATTTTTTCTTTTTTTTTTTTTTTTTTTTTTTTTTTTTTTTTTTTTTTTTTTTTTTGTTTTTTCTTCCCCCCTTCTTTTTTCTATCTCACCCCACTCTGGCATTTTTTTGATTGTTTGCTTTCGTTTTTTTCTCCTTTTGCTTCCTTTTTTTTTGCCTTCTTTTTTCTCTCTTTTTTGTTTTTGTTTTTGTTTTTTTATTTCCCTTCAACGAGAAAGCAATGAAGTTCTATTTACGAGACGGCACCAAATTTCATTCACAATCGGAAAACGCACGTCTGCGTACATATGTATATACATATAAAGATATTGCGTAATTTTAGAATAATAGTTCTAAAATAACGTTCGTGGAAACATCTATGTATGTATGTTGGTAGGTAGGTACATAGATAGGGGCGCAACACGTTGATCGCATCGCACGAGGAACTCGAATAATTTACGATCGCTCGACCCTACCGAAAGTTCTTCGAGAGAGAGAAAGAGAAAGAGAGAGAGAGAGAGAGAATCTCATAGTCTCGAATCGTATCGCATAAATCTTGGAGAAGACCTTTTGGAAAGGGGCCTCATTAATCCAAATACTTCGAAATGCAGGTACTCGTAATCGTTTTTAAAACGAGAAGAAAATAGAAAAGAGAGATTAATGACGATTGAAAAAAATATAAATTTCAATGAAATTATTCTCTTAAGATTTGACCTTCTACTATCCCATAATACTATATTCTTAAATATACTATTTGTATAAGCACGTAATAACGCGTGTTACCGTATACAGGATAGATGTAGTTACTTACATACCACGTATATTACATAAGAATATACTTTTCTAGCCATTTGAAGATTAAAAAATATATGAGGCGTTATATCTGATAAAAGGTGACACGTGTGATCGTTTTAACTCACGATCGCTCTCGCATCCTCGTTAGAAATAATTAAAGTGGAGAATATAAAGGATAAAATTTCATCAAAGCGAAGAATAAATGTATATTATAAACTCTTTTCATCTATTTGATCTCAGTAATACGTAATATAAGTTTGGTCCCATGTCTTTTAGTCACCCTGTATATATATATATATATATATATATATATATATATATATATATATATATGTATGTATGTATATATACGCCATTCAATATTTCTATGTCTTTGTCTTATCGTCGTTCGTCTTAGATCGAGCAATGAAAATATACCTTTGGGATTACGAACGAATTTGCTAATGTAACTAAAGGAGATAAGTGGTAAAGATAAGAAAGCTCGCGGGCTCTTGAAAATGGCATTTTCTATCACGAAAAAAGACTCGACTATAAAAATTCTTTTTGCGTTATACCTGCCTCGAGAAAAATAATACACATGGGTGCATTGGTACGTTTTCTACGTTTTCGCGAGATCTATATAATACAACCGCTTCAAATCCCACGTAGAATTGTATTTATTGTAAAACATACGCATAACACGCATCTCAAAATAGGTTGGATAAGTAAGTAGACGAATTCGAACATTTTTTGGTTGTACGCGCGTACCACACCATACCCCGCCCTCCCCCTCCCCCGGCTCCCCTCTCGCCCCTTTCCTAACTCACCACCCAAGTTGCATTCGCAATGGAATTTAATTTTATACAAATAACAAAACGAGTTCTCTTCGCTTTGCTTTGCTTTGCTTTGCTTTGCTTTGCTTTGCTTTGCTTTGCTTCGCTTCGCTTCGCTTTCTTCGTCTCGCGAGCGTTCGTGCGCGTATCCCTAGGAACGTACGAAAATATATTCGCGGTATTATATTACGTGCCATTTCCTTATGCTCCTTTTCTATACGTTTCTATCTATGTATACGTGCATATAAGGTACGTGTGATCAAACTCGGTTACATGTAGAAAAAGATTCTCTATGTGAGAAAATACACAGGCATAGCGTGCTTTATCGCTTAACATGCTCGTCATCCTCTTTCTCTCTCTCTGTCTCTCTCTCTCTCTCTCTCTCTGTCTCTCTCTCTCTCTCTCTCGAATAAAGTGAAAAAACAAACCGGCCGGCCGTTCCTGGAATTTTGAGCCTGTGATTAAATGCATGAGGCGCCGGTGAATTAGATTAAGCACTCTTGGGCATAGATCGTGCTCCACAGTTTACTCGGCGCTTACTCTCTCTCCCTCTCTTTCCCTCTCTCTCTCTCTCTCTCTCTCTCTCTCTCTCTTCTTCTTTAACGCGTAACTGGCTGGCTTCAAAATTTCATGACTAAGCTGTGCTTTTGTAGCTCCAGTAAAGCATAACCGAGTGCTTAAAGCTAGTGCGGTAGTACGTTAACAAACATGCTAGAAATTAATACTCCGGCGCCCCTGTCCTCCCTCCCTCCCTCCCTCCCTCCCTCCTCCTTGCCTACCTCTTTCCCTTCTTCCTTTCCTTCCTTTCATTCAAGACTATCGAATTATTTCCCGTATGAACATATTACCTTAATTTTCCTTGTACCAAAAGCATTCTGAAAGATCATCGGTAAAACTGAGCGTTTACTTTTAAAACGTAACAACAAAGTTGTTTCTAAAAGAAGAGGATGGAAAAGCTTTTCCTTGGAGGTTAAACATATGAAAGAGTAATAAAGCGTATTAAAAATGCCTTTTTAACGTTCGTTTAGTTTAATTTAGATAAACAATACAGAAGATCCTTTTTTTTTTTTTTTTTTATTTTTTCAAATGCACGTAGAAGATTATCCTTTCCATCTTTTTTTTTTCCCCCTTTTTTCCTGTACCTTTCTAGGATATCCTGTAACGTATAGGTACGCGGCGATATCATTCGGGAAATATGTATCTGACCGTGTGAAAAAGGAAAGATAAGAAATGACAAGGTTCGACCGGCTACCACCATCAACCCTCAACATACCAGAGAGAGAGAGAGAGAGAGAGAGAAAGAGAGAAAGAGAGAGAGAGAGAGAGAACGTTAATCCGTTTATTCGATCATACAAAACAAGTCGATTTCCAAACGAAAGCGTTTCATTTTACTCGCCATGCGACAAAGTGAATTTGTTACCTGTTGATTAGATAAAACTCCCACCATTCCCACCTCTCTCCTAACCCCCATCCCACTTACATAAATACATTGTACGTAGATACAATATATACAGGTTGATACATGAATACCTATGTATGTATGTATGTGTGTATGTATCGAACGAACGTTTAATCCGTCTGCATATTTAATTCGACTTACGGAAATTACAGCGTGCGGGTTATGTGGGTACTAGATAGGGCAGGAGGATGGAATTGGGAGAGGAGGGATAAGGGGAGGGATAGAAGAGAGGGGATAAAGGGGGTAGGAAAAAATAGCATACAAATACAAGTGTGCAAAAGTGGTTCTGGTATTACGCGTCCACCACCAAGTAAACCATCCACCATTTGGTTAATTATTTCACGTGAGCTCGACGATTAAGTGAATTACGATGTAAATGGTAGAAGGACGAACATAAACCTTCCTATCTCTCTCTCTCTCTCTCTCTCTCTCTCTCTCTCTCTCTCTCTCTCTCTCTATCTCTCTATCTCTCTATCTCTATTTCTATTTCTATCTATATATCTATCTATCTATCTATCTATCTGTATCTCTCTATCTCTCTCTAAACGTGAAACATTTTTAAAGTCGAGAGGACATCGAAACGCGCGAGATCGTCGTTTTCGATGCTACGAAAAGCGAGCCGGGGCTTAATCCTTTATTTCGCGCTTTTTTAACATTTCCCCTGAAACGAAAGAGGATT
>NC_062211.1:507854-515354 GCF_912470025.1 Vespa velutina
ATTCGCGTGTACCTTTTTTGTAAAACATGACGATAATAGGTACATTTTCATTAATTACCCAAGTAATCGTTTCATGTGGTATCGCAGTAATGTTATTACAATTAATATGTGGTCTATTATTGTTTGTTTGCTAATGAACCACATGTTTGTGATTCGAATAACGAATTGTATCGAAATATAAACAGAATCATATTACGATTACATAGAAACTATGAAACGATATATACGATATTATATATACATATATATATATATATATATATATATATATATATATAAAATATATAAATGTGATACTCTTAAAATTCCCTTGCCAGCCATTCTAGCGTTCGAGTGAATATCGAAAAATAAAATCATTCGAGCATCGAAATATTATTTGCTTTATTGAAAGATTATCTATTTAAACATCCTATACCTATTTATATTTTAACAAATCCTTTTTTGTCTGAAATATTATCGTATTGAAAATATTTCTATTTGTTCCTGATATCAAACTTCAATAAACTTTATAAAACAAACAACTAATAGTAATAATAACAATAATAATAATAGTAATACTAGTAGTAGTAGTAGTAGTAGTAGTAGTAGTAGTAGTAGTAGTAGTAGTAGTAGTAGTAGTAGTAAGCGGCCAAAAAAAAAAAAAAGAGAGAAGAAAGAAGAAGAATAATTATTTCTTGTGGAAATTATCGTCGCATTGCTTTAGTCGACGTAAAAAATTTTAGTAAAAAATAAAAAAAAAAAAAAAAAAAAAAAAAAAAAAAAAAAAAGAAAAGAAAAAAAAATAAAAAACGACTACGGGAAAAGCAAAGATAGGAAAAGCAAAGAGCCGAGCATACGAGCCTCTAGATCAAGTGCCAAGATTCAACGTCGAGCGATGTTTCCCTTTTGTTTTCTTTTGTTTGCCGAGTTTCTGATCGATACTACCAGTTCTTTTTAAACATAGCTACATAAGAGTGGAACTTCCAGGTGGACTTGTTGAAACTTGCGATCGGTTAGATAGTAAACTGTTACACTCTTAGAATTTCCAATATATATTTAGACCGCGAACTATCGCAAAACTAGGAAAACTGGAAAAAGGGAAGGGGAAGGGAGAAGTCCATTTTTCCGAGATACGTTTATCGTGTAGAATGGAAAAAGGGAAGGACGGGAAGGGCGGGAGTTTCGTGGGGGTGGAACTTTGATCGGTAAGTCAGATCTTTGAATTAGTTAAAAACATTACTTTTCGTACAAAGTTCATAGAATTTTGATGAAACATATACGATAATTCGATAAAAAGCAGAAAGAGAGAGAGAGAGAGAGAGAGAGAGAGAGAGAGAGAGAGATGAACGTCGCATAATTAGAAGAACGCTCTCAACGAATCAAGAACACACGGATCTTGTTCGTAATTGGCAATTACGACTGAAAGTCTTTATTACACGAACGAACATTATCCTAAACTTAGCAGTATGGAATACGAAGGAGTGTAGTTCCTCCTCCTCGTGAGTAAATTTGCATAGCTCCTTGTTGGAAGAGGTACGGGCAAAGCGCGAGGGCAATGAGTATCAAATCCATTGGCGTAGGGAAGATATCGTGCTCTTTCTCGCGACTTAAAACCTTACTATGTTTGAACTCGCGATATCTATGCCTTACCTCGAGCCAACTTATAGAAAGTAAAACGACGAGACCAAGGCCGATGATATCCGATCTACGGTACCGTATCTCTTCCCCTTTTATCCGATGAATAGGGCCAGACATTGAGTAGATAGATAGATACAGGATGTGCTTTAAACGCGTGTCAATATTTGAGAAAATCTAAAATACGAATCGAGAAAAGATTTGATGCGAACGCACGTATATATATATATATATATATATATATATATATATATATATATATATGTATCTATGTATGTATATCGATTGTTAGGAACATTCCTCGTAGAAATTTTTCATTCTAAAGCTCGTTCGCAAATTTCTTCCTTTTTTTCTTTTCTTCTTCTTCTTCTTCTTCTTCTTCTTTTTTTTTGTTTTTCGTTTTTTCCTTTTTCCTTCTCTTTTTTTTTTTTTTGGACGTTTCTCTTTGACATTTTCGTACTATTCCTTATTTTGAAATTTTTCAAAAGATTTATACGTATATAAAAGATAAAAATCTCTTTTTCTATATTCTCCCGAAAGACGAAAAGGAAGGAAGAAAGGAAGAAATAAAGGAATTGATAAAAAGGAGATAGGGAGAGAGAGAGAGAGAGAGAGAGAGAGCGGGGGAGGGGCGGAGGGGAAAAATCCATCCTTTTCTCACGAATAATATTTACGTCGAATTACGTTGTACAAAAGAATTGAGAAAATAAAAATGTTCGAACGTAAATACGTACGTAGGTACGTACGCAAGCGCGAAATAATACCGTCCCAAAAAATCGTCAACGTTATTCCCTTCGAAGACGATTATTATTCGTCCACGCTTCTTTTAACTCGCGTTTTAGATTCGTGAGTTCTTCGGTCCATCGGAACAGTCTGTAAAACTTTATATTCGATGTTGCACTTGCAACGAACTCGAACGAAAATGGAAATTTCAAGTGGTACTCTCCTTGCATATTCAGTGGAAAGGGAAACGAAGAAAAAGTGGTATCATCGTCTTCTTCTCCTTCATCTACTTTCTCGTCTTCTTCTTCTTCTTCTTCTTCTTCTTTTTCTTTTTCTTCTTTTTCCTTTTTATTCGTCTTTTTCATCTTCGTCGAGTAGATGTAACCGTATATAGCCGCGAATGCTTGGAGATATCGAAGCTGTTAAATCGCGTTAAATTATAGACAGGCTACTTTCGGAATATTCATGGTTTTCTCATGGTGGTACGAAACGAAAAGGATGAGAGAAGAATCTCTTACAGATTCCGTTTACTTTTCTTTTTACATGATTCGTTTTTTAACCGTAATAAATGTAACTTTTACATTTCGTTATCGTCGTCTTATCATAGATTTATTATTTCGTCGATTTATATTTATTAGATTTTTATTATTTTACTAATAACTAATAAATATATTAACACTTAACGGGAACATATTAATGTTTTATTTTTTCTAATATCGGTAAAAGGACGGCGATCACGTTAATGTGCATTTTTGGACGTTCATTTAAATAAAAACAATATAATACACTATATAACACGATATATAGCATTATATAACATATATAGCACAATTATAAAATAATATATAGCAAGATCCTCTTTAAGGAACTCTCATTAAATATAAAACAGCATAGAATTAGTAAAATTGTAAAGTAAATTGAAAAAAATTAGTCCGAAATGTAATGCCGTTTGTGTGTGTGTGTATATATGTGTCTGTGTGTGTATGTTTGTGCAGCACACAAGAAAAGAAAAGTGTTTACAGTGTTTATGTGTATTTCATGTCGTGTACCTCTAAACCAAAAGGAGCTTGTTTTGAATCTTATCGTATTAAGAAACATATTATATAAAAATATGATTCACTTGATTTTATTTAAATTTTCAAACAACAAATTAACTTAAGAATAATTTTATATGTCGTATAATAATTAACGTATTGAAATAAATTCTTTCTTTCTTTTCTTTTTCTTTTTTTCTTTTTTTTTCTTCCCAAAAATACGATTTTATTAAGTTTCATGATTTCTTCAGATTTCCTGAAAATCTTCTTCTCCAAAAATAATGATCTTTTATGAGAAATACAAGAGATCTTTTTAGAAAATATACAGCTACTAAAATACACATAATTTTGTCAGCTGCATACTTAAATTTTGTTCTAAAAGAGCCGGACGGTTAATAGTCGCAAAGAGATTGATATTAGCATTAATTAGGATCGATTAGTCTCGAGAACGAAGATTTGCAAACGTCGTCGTTATAACGAGTGAGATCTCGTCTTTCATTTTCTTTCTTTTTTTCTTTTTTTCTTTTTCGTTTTTTCTTTTTTCTTTTTTATTTTTCTTTTAAAAAAAACTTTCCTTTATTAGAATTAGCCAGAACCGGAGTACATACGTACTCGTTCTCTGGTACGCCGTCGGACAGCGTAATGAACTTTTAATTTTCTAACCTCTTTCAACGCCGTAGAAGACGGCATACTAATTACACGAACATTGCCGATCATTTATCGTCTAAATGTTAACAGGCTTGGCGAACGATGTTGCTCCTGTAACACCTATTATTAATTACTTCATTAATTACGCACCTTCACTGACGAATCAACCGAACGTGGTTTTATTTTCTTCGAGCAAGGACTCTCGAGATTTCAACCGGTGGAAGAGGTATTAAAAGGAAAAACAAAAAAAAAAGGAAGAAAAAAAAAGAAAGAAAGAAAGAAAGAAAGGAAAAACATAAATTTTCGAATCTCTAACAAGAGTACCAACCAACTTTGAAGCGTTTCTTTGCAAAGTGTTAACAAGCCATAGGAGGGAGACTGTGCACAGTGATTTATCGTAAATCGTCTTAAAAAGATTCGGCCAACAAACGGACAGACAGAGACAGAGAGAGAGACAGAGAGAGAGAGAGAGAGAAAGAGAGACCTTTTATTTTCTTTCTTTCTAGCGGTTTCAAAGATCATTGACCCACAGACGAACAAACGCCATCAACACAGACTCACAAGACCAATCGATAATAGACAGGATGTACTCGATGCCTTCTTTCCCCCTTTTTCCACTCGTGATTCTTCCTTGAAAATTTTGTCCACGTCTATCGTCTTTTAGGGGAGGGGGTGGGGGGGAGTAAAAAAGTATCTAATAGGAACGAAAGAAAAGACAAGAAATAAAAAAAAAATAAGAAAACAAAAAAAAAGCAAGGAGATACATCGAGCGTTGCCTTGTACATCCCCTTTCTATTACATCGGAAAAGCTTTGCATCGCTTAAACGTTATTTTCTTACGACAAGCTCTCTCTCTCTCTCTCTCTCTCTCTGTCGTTCTCTCCCGTTTGTCCCAATGGGTTTTAAGTCAATTGAATTTTTCCTTTCCTCTTCCTTCTCTTTCCTTTACTTCTCCTTTTTCTTTTCTTCTCTTTTTCTTTTTTTTTTCTTTCTTTTTTTTTTTTTTTTTCAAGAAAAAGCTCCATCGTGCGGATTAACACGCAACCCAATAAACGAACGTCTCCTCCATTTTCATTCATCCTTAAACACGTGGATCGTTTAATCTAATCCAAATCTTTCTCTTCGTATTCGATACGAAGAGAACATCAAGAGAGAGCAAGAGAGAGAGAGAGAGAGAGAGAGAGAGAGAGAGAGAGAGAGAGAGAGAGAGAGAGTAATAATTTAAAAATTCCATTCAAAAGAATTTTAAACAAGACAAGTGCCTTTGCTCATTTACCCTCAAAAATATCAAATTCATATATCTTATAAAAATGGCTCGTATTAAGGATTCCTAATAATTAATTCTCGTGTGAATGAAATATTTACAATAGAGTTTCTTTCTATTATTTCCCTCTCTCTCTCTCTCTCTCTCTCTCTCTTTCTCTCTCACACACACACACACACACACACTGTAGCATAGCCAACTATGGAAAAATGAAAGAATTGCCACGACGATGAAAAGAAAAGAAAAGAAGAGGAAAAAAAGCAGAAAAAAGAAGACAAAACAAAAGAAAAAAGGAGAAAAAAATATTTCAACATTCGCGTGTTAAAAATTAAAACAAAAACAAAAACAAAAACAAAAGAAAAAAAGAAAAGAACACAAACAAAAAATATAGCATGGAGAAAAAAAGAAAAGGACACAAACAAAAAATATAGTACGGAAAGAAAAAGGGAAAAAGAAAAAGCGAATAGAGACTCTCTCGCTCTCTCTCTCTCACTCTCTCTCTCTCTCTCTCTCTCTCTCTCTCTCTCGTTCTTTCTCTTTCTCTTTCTCTCTCTTTCTTTTTCCTTCCACAACGCCATAACGAATTCGTTCTATTGTTGTAGAAAATTCGTTCGCGTACCACCACTACCACCACCACCACCACCACCACCACCACCACCACCACCATTACCATTGTTTTTCCGCGAGAAATTTATGCCCGCCTCTCGCGAGTAACACTGAAAAGCGCGTTCTCAGATAAGGTTTTCAAAGGAGCTTAAGGTACGCCATAAACGTTACGACGCGATAAGATCGTCGAGAGAGGTGAAGAGGTGGGTCGGGGATAGGGGATGGGTGAGCGTTGTAGGAACACACGGTGATACACGTTCTACGTATATAATGTGCGATAGCCGTTTGACAGACACAAATCCGATACTCTGTCACGAGATCGAGCGCGGAGTTTATGTTTGTTCATGAGGCGTAAGGGATCCCCTCGTGATAAGGTAAATTGTGAAATCTAACGCGTACGTGCTCGGAAAACTCGAAATCTTTCGACTGGCATCCAGCATCCAGTTTTTTTCCCCATTTTCTCTACGACTTAACGCCGAATCGTTTCGTCACTTTAAATGACACTGCCGATAGAAAATTTTCGATGATCAATTATTTCCTTGCTTTTCGTACGAACTCGCTCTCTCTCTCTCTCTCTCTCTCTCTCTTTCTTCGTTAAACCAGACAATTACGCTCGACTTTATCTTTGGATTATCGTTTCTAGTTAATGAAGAAGAAAAGAAGGAAAAAGTTAAAGGGGGAAAAAAAAAAGAGAGGAAGAAGAAGAAGAGAAGGAGGAGGAGGAAGAGGAGAAGGAGGAGGTGGAGGAAGAGAAGGAGGAGGAAGAAGGTTCAGCGTTATTCGAAGAAAATAGCGAAAGAAAGTGGCAGTTTATTAAAATTAAAGTACTGCCTCGCTAATCATTAGTTTCGCATGGCGCTGCTCGGCATCGTCGTAGAGACCGGCTGAAAGGGAACTTGTTGAGCCCGGAGGGTACATCCGCATTTACCGGATAATGAAAACTTTAATTATCTTCAAACAGACGGCACTGCAATTCGTACCTACGTAAGGAGCAAGAAAATTGTATTTTCAGCTTTGTATAAGGCAACTTCTTCGCTGGGTTTTCGCACAAACGAAGGAATTTCGCGAAACTTCAAAGTCTACAATCTACCCCCTCGTCGTCCGGTGCAACGAACAGAGAGTAAGAGAGAAAGAGAGAGAGAGAGAGAAAGAGAGAGAGAAAACCGAGTCTTCTATTTCTCTTTCTTCCTCCCTCCTACCACCATAATAATTGAATACACCTTCCTGATTTCAAACCTTTTTGCAAGTACCTCCAACAAGATATAATCGTGCGTTATCTTTCATTTCCTATCTTTTAAGTTAAAACGCAAAGCTCTGTTCTCAACGACCTCGAAAAAGGGCCATGTCTTTCAAAGGATCGTCTTTAGTTTTGAACCATGGTAGAAAATTCGATGGTACAAAACGGGAAATACCTTAAATTCGAGGAATCAACGGGTCGGCGTAAAAATTAATTAGAAAGATTAGAAGAAGAAGAAAGTCGGGGTTGAGGTGAAGGCACGGGAGGACGGCACGTCTTATCTTTCCCTGTGGTACCGTAAACCGCTCTTGGGTTTGCTGCACTCTCGTATTTTGCGGTTCCCCTTTACTCTCGAGCCCCTTTTTTTCCCTTGAC
>NC_062211.1:520354-522854 GCF_912470025.1 Vespa velutina
CTATTCCACCCTCCTCCCCCTCCCCGTCCATCCTTGAGTTCCTACGTGAAACGTAATTTTTTTTTTCTCTTCTTTTTTTTTGTTTTTGTTCCTTTTCTTCCTCTTTTTTATTTATTTATTTATTTTTTTTTTTTTTTTTTCTTTGAAGAATTTCTTCAATGACGACGTCGCAAATACGAGAGGAACGGTTATTTTTCTAGACGAAAGGATAAGCTTTTACGAAACGATCGAGCTTCGAAGGAACATTAATTTATCATTCTTCCTACGACAAACGCATCTGTCTCTCTCTCTCTCTCTCTCTTTCTTTCCCTCTCTCTCTCTCTCTCTCTATCTTCCTCGCCAGGTACTCAATACCTCTAGCCGGACGTTTCTTTCCATAGTAAACTTTATTCTACTTTATTCCAACGCTATCAAAGAGTCCTTTCGTCTATAGAATAAGTCGACGAACAGGTGAAGGGAGAAGGAGAGGGTGAGGAGGTGGGCGAAGAGGAGGTGGACGAAGAGGAGGTGGAGGTGGTCAGAGAGGATAGAAGGGAAGGAGGCTTGAATCGAGAAAGGTAATATGATAAATCGAGCTTTAAACATACCCAAGGAATATAAGGCGTGCGCAGCAAGCAACGACGAGCCTTGTGTTGTGTGCACACGATGATGCATCGTGTGCGTTTCAGATTCAAGTTCGATTAAAGCTCGTTCGCGCGAGTCATTTGTCAGTGGAGTATAGGTAAGGGTGTAAGAGAAAAAAAAAAAAAAAAAAAAGAAGAAAAGAAAAAAGAAAGGGGGGAAAAAAAGGAAAAAGAAAAAAAGAAATGAGGAAAAGATCGAGAGTCCCTTCTACCCTCTATCCCGTGCCCTGGAGGTTTATCAATAGACTTCTGGGCCCCGCTCATCGATCATGCTCGTTGACAATGAACCACGAAGAGATTTGAAACGTCATCGCTCCTTGACCCCTCATCCCGTCACCCCACCTTTCGTATTCCCCCAATCCATCCCCCGTCTCCTCTTCTTTTTTTTAAGTACTTACTGATTTACGTAAATCATTTATCCCAATTTAAAAATAATTTTCTTTCGATTCAATGTTAATGTTGAATAAAACAAATAAATAATTGTTATATATATGTATATATGTTATATGATACGTACAAGAATTTAAATGTCGAATTCGACGAAAAAATTTGGACTTTAAAAACATTTTAATCGCGTGACCGATCGCGTGAGAAAAAGAATTTCCTATGAAAAGTTAAAACCAGACGCAACCTCTCTCTCTCTCTTTCTTTCTTTCTTTCTCTCTCTTTCTATAGATATATACACAAAGAGAAAGAAAAAGAGAGAAAGAGAGAGAGAGAGAGAGAGAGAGAGAGAGAGAGAGAGAAAGAGAGAGAGTATAAATCTCTATCCAGAATAAAAGGATGAAAGACTACAAAACGCGTTAGAAATGATTTTACAACGTGCCTTCCGAAAGATGGTAAGAGGAAGAGAGAGGACGATAAGGGAAAGGGGAGTCAAATCATGAAAGAGAATTTTTCGAGGCGTCTAAGAAAGAGAATAAGCGAAAGAGAACGAGAGCGTAGGGGGATCCCTTTAATTAATCGCCGAGATGATTTCGCAACGTTGAACAATTTTAATTAACCGACAGTGGCAGAAAGTGGAAGGTGTAAAAGGAAGGAAATAGAATCACCGCAGGAGTTTAGTCACGGCTAACTCGCGAGTAAGGCAAGAATACAAGGGTGATGGTATTCAAAACAAACTGTCAATGACGTTAACGTGCCGATATGGGGATGGTCCGTTAGACTTTCTGTCAAAGTGTACCTCCTCCCTCCCTCTCTCTCTCTCTCTCTCTCACACACTATGTGTCGGAGCGTTTGTAATCCTACCTATTCAGAGCGCATTGTTGGGGTAGCTTTACGCCGCGAGCGCTCCTTAACTACGCTCTGTTAGGACATATGTAATTCCTATTCAGAACCGTTAAACAAGTTTGCTCAACGTTGGGTTAGCATAGACTAAATATGTGTACGTCTGTCATCACATACGTACTTGTATACGGGCCATATAAAATAAGCGTATGTATTTTGAATAAGCGAGAGAAAGAGAGATCGTATAAATTCGCATTGAGTAGATAAGTAAGTATATATATATATATATACATACATACATATTTCGCAAGAGCGAACCTTTCTACGAAAAATTGTTTATAATCAAGCACCTTAACACATTGCGAAAGGATCATGAGAATTCTCTCGTATTTTCCTTTTTAAAGCTTTTGGCCAATCATAAGAATTCTCGTATTTGTAATAAGAAAGATATATTGGCGAAATAAAATAGAAATAAAAAAGATCAGTTATTCATTGTACAGTATAATAAATATATAAAAGTTGTTAAATCTTACCCATAGAATGTCTATCGAACATGTAGTATCTTTAGAAAAACGATAAAATGGACAAATTAATGCTTCATTTGATTCATTCTGAAATATTTAATTCATTCGACCCATTTATCAAAATGC
>NC_062211.1:532854-562854 GCF_912470025.1 Vespa velutina
TTATCGTCGTTGGGATAGTCTCAACCTCCACCTCCACCTCCACCTCCATCGCCTCCTACTCATGGATGAGTAACACGAAGCGATATTTACGCGGGAATAGATTTTTCGTAGCATATTTATCTCGACCGTTCTCGTTCTAATTATATTCTCTACTCCTCGTACCTTCTCGCTACTACTCTCTCTCTCTCTCTCTCTCTCTCTCTACCTCTCTCTTTCTCTCTCTCTATCTCTCTCTTTCTGTCCTTACATAGCAATACTCAACCCAATCATTTGAAAAAGCAATTGAATCGAAAAAATTTGCATAAAAAATTGATCGGTTACCTCTAGAGAACACGCTGATTGTATTACATTTTTAATCGAACTTGAGTTTTCAATCTTTGCCTTTTTGACTTTTCTTTTTTCATTTTGCTACTCAGGATCATTAACGAAGCAACAAATGCTATACTATGTATGAGGCTACATGGATGGGTACATGGAAGGAGGAGGAGGGAGAGAGAAGGGGGAAGGACTCGTACGAGCTCATAAATCGATAACATCGTTGACTTCATAAATATGCAGAAATAGGGAGGATCAATGTGATCTTTAATGCATGCGTTACGTTGTTATAACGACAATGGAATATTAATAATCAAGTTACTGACGTGCAACAATAGAACCATTTCCTTTCCCCTCAATCTTTTTCCCGAGAACTTTTCTTTCATTCTAATTTATCCTTGAAAAGATCGTATATAGGTCTCGTACGTAGTTGTACCAGGTACTACTTCATTTTTCCCCATCGTATATTTCCGTCGATCGTTTGTACTCTCGCGTTTTTTCTTTCTTTCTTTTTTCTTTCATTCTTCTTTTCTTTTTTTTTTCTTTTTCCTTTTTTTCCCTCTAAAACGTCCAATTAAATAAACGAAAGAACGAGAGAAGGGCCCGAAGCGCAGACGGGGAGAGACGAAAACTCCTAAGTTATAATCTCGCGGGAACAAAAATGTGTTTGTGCGAACTTCTATGAACGTCCATAGGTAAGGAAAGTCGTTCGCACTCGCTAAAACTGCAACTACTAAGAAGTTTTCGCGTGCGTTAGCTTCTTTACGTCACACAGGCTGCATTTACCCTCGAAGTTGGCTTTCCTGGCGCAAGAAAATTGTGCAAGAAACTTGTTCAAGTCATTATCGGTAGTGACTTGCTTAGTGTAAACACCATGAAAATTGAATCGCAAAGGTACATGGGCGAGCGGGCGAGCGGGCGAGCGGGCGAGCGGGCGAGCGGGCTTCGGGCGGTCGGGCGGTCGGGCGCGAGTGTGTACCGAATCATCGTCTGCGGTGTAACTTGCACGCCTCTTCTTGTCCTTCCTTTTTTACTCAGTTTTACTCGCTTTGCGCGACAAAACATCCTTCGCCCTAAAGAAAATTCCTTTTTCCAAAGGATACAGAACCTCGCTTATATCGGTTCTACCGACAATTATCTCTTACGACAAATCAACGTAACAACAACGTAAACAACAACGTAAACAACAACGTTTACTTACAATGGATCATTACGACGAAACCGTACGAACGATATTATATCGTGAAAGTAGCCGTGTCATATTAAACCGTTTAATAATTATATCGCAACTTATATCAAAAAATAATTAAACTTTTTTTCCTTATCCGTGCATTTCTAAATAATTATATCGAAAAGAATTAAAATATTAAGTTCAATTACGTTATATCAATATTATTTATTTATTCGTATTTTGTATACGTTACCATACATACTAGAAATTCAACAATAAACTTTAAGCTCTTTTTCACAATGTATTTCATAATTTAATAAAGTATTAAAGTAGATTATGCAATTATAGGCGCTTACAGTAACATAATATCAATTTTTTTTAAGCACCTTTTAAGTGCCTACGATATTGCAAGTGGATATTTTATTAAAAGCATTTAGCCGTCAAAAGTAATCAAGAAATTAAAGAGGCGAAAAATTTTGTCCATTTTTTAATAGAGATTAAAGTCAATCGAAAAAATTTCAAATGATTTTTCTGATTCTTGATGCAACATCCTGATTCCATTTCGTCTAGTGAAACAAACGATCGGATATTTTAACGAGATGTGTCGAGATCTTAAGAAAGATTGGGTTGAAATATAACGTTGGGAAGATCCGTCTAAACCAAGAGGGACACATTGTCCAATTTCCAACTGTCTAGGACATTCGTTCGAAATGAGCTCGTCTTCGTCGAGCTTTGAAAAAGAAATCAAGGTAAATCCGTGGTAGGAGATTCTTCCTATTGGACACGTCCGACCGATTGCATGCATGGCTATGGAGAAAAAAAAAAAAAAAAAAAAAAAAGAAAAGAAAAGAAAGAAAAAAGAAAAAAAAGAGAAAAAAAAAAGGAAAAAGAAAGAAAGAAAGGGGGGGGAAAAAAAAATAAGTTAGTTCCACGGCCTGGCATAACGCAAAAGAAGAAGAAGATTAATAATCGAGGCCCCGGTGTGCACTTGGCACGCCAGTTTAAAAGCGATTTCGAAAGGAAACTTTTCGCGAACCCAATAACGATTGTCGTCTCTTTTTTTTTTCTTTTTTTTTCTCTTGTTCTTTTTTTTTTCTTTTCTTTTTTTTTTTTTTTGCCGTAATTGATCTCGACACGGGGGAAGGGTGCCACTAGCGTCGCTAGTAGGGGTATCCCGAAAAAGATTTCTTACATCTGAGAAATTTTAGGAATCGCCGATCATCCAAGATCTGAAACTTTTATCAACCCGCGAAAGATCTATCAGCGAGAAAATCCCTAAGAAACTATCCGTAGGAACTTTCATTTCAGTTCGCAAATCCTCTTTAAAGCGCGAATGCACTTCTACTTATTCGTACGTTCACATTTTTCAAAAGATTTTTATCATGCCATCGCTTTTTCCCCCCAAGACGAGCGACACTGAAAATGAAAAAATCGTCCTTGCTTTCTTCCAATCGAACCCTAAGTAGTGGAAAAAGGTGTAAATGTGTTCACAACGATGTAAGTCCTTAATAAATTTTCAAACGACGGCTTAACGACGTTTCACTCCTCTTTAACGACGACTCGTTAAAGGAATGACCCTCGTTGCATCAAGTTTTTGTCGCGAGTCGCTTTTGTTCTTAAAAATAGAAAGAAAAGAAAAAAGAAAAGAAAAAGAAAAAGGTAGAAAAATAGTTTTGCACGTACGTCTCACGCGCGATAAAAGGGTAAAGAGAGAGAGAGAGAGAGAGAGAGAGAGAGAGAGAGAGAAAAAAGAATATATCGAAAATATCTTGAAAATTATTATTTTTCGTGCCATTTCTCATCTTGCCAAGAAAAATTATCCTTAATGTTAAATAAAATGAATGTGTGGTTTTTTTTCTTTTTTTTCTTTCATATATATATATATATATATATAGAAATAAGGAACAAAGTCGACGGAAAGTTCTGTTGACGTTAAATTTCGATGAAAAGAAGATAGAAATCCGTCGGGAGGCTTTGAAAAACGACCTGTTAAGTGATAATCGAAAGAGTGACAAGTAGGTATGCAGGTAGGTAAGTTGGTTGGTTGGTTTTTAAAACGATTTGTTTAGATGGAATCTCGGTCCACTATTCCGCAAAGCCTTCAAGGCAGATAATCGAGACGCGCGATCACGGTCTCGCCATTTTCAAGGGGTGTCTCCTTACGCGCCGTTCGTATCACTGAACGCGTTGAGAAGAGAGGCACTTACCAAAAGAGCCAAGCTCGTTTTCAACGACGAATCGAATTTACGTCGACAGGAACGAAAGGTAGGTATCCAAGTGGGAAATGTGCATGTTACGCAAAAAGTTCTTCCGCCGTTTAAAATCCCTGTTCGGCGTGAAATCGAAATTAAATAAAACGATGGAAAACGAAGATAGATGTCATTAACGAAAACAAAAAAGAATGAAACGTCACGGTAGAAAGAAAATTCAATTAAGCTTTATATATGCCTTTTATATTAACTTCAAACGAAACGTTAAAACGCAATTAATCGCCTGCGTAAATTCGAATTAGCCGACGGATAATACGATCAATCGGAATTATGCGAAATATAAATAAATCAGTGTGAAAACAACAACAACAACAACAACAATATATATATATATATATATGTATGTATATGCATATGTGTGTGTGTGTGTGTGTGTGTGTGTTTGTATAATAAATCAGCGTGAAAACAACGTATAGCATGACATATCACCATAAAAACAATCTATACATATATATAGGGTGTCCAAAAAGTATGAACTTATATTACGTATTATTGAGGCCAAATGATACATGAAAACAGTTTATATAAAATTAAAAACAAAAAAAAAAAAAAAAAGAAACGAAAAAGAGAAAAAAAAATATAAAGTTCGACAATTGCTATTTCGACGAATAGAAATAAATCATAAATATCTTTAAAAGCATTCTCTTTTAAGTTTATTATAAACAGTTTTCATCCATTTAATCTCAATAATACGTAGCATAAATTTGATCCCATACTATGGATAATGTTTCATCGGATGCGCTAAGTATATATAATAATAAAATGAAAAAATAAAATGATGATACGTTATAAATATATAAATATATAAATAAATAAATAAATATATATATATATGTATAAAAAAAAAAAAATATATATATATATATATATATATGTGATAGAATGAAGATACGTTAATAAAATTAAATCAAAGAAGAAGCGATCAAATTAATGATTAACCGATATGAAAGATAACGCGTTGTTTCTTCCCTTATCTCTACATTTCTACACATATCCTAACGGCAAATACTAATTGTCCAGGACAAAGTAATCATTCTTTATTTCTCCTTGCTTCTATTTTCTTTTTTCGCATTGAAACTCGTCGAAAGTAATCAGAAGGGATCCTCCTGACAGGTTAGAAGACAACGAAGGCTATATCTTAGCGCATCCGATTGAGCATTATCCATAGCTCGCATTACGACTCGAACGATTAGTACTCGGACTCCTACGTACGATCCCTACTAGCATGATACAACACATCGTACACTATACAAAGGGCTTTGTTGCGAACTCTCCTCGTTGCGAACTCTCCCTGAACGTTCGTTCTTCTTTCACGGATGATAGCCGAGGAAGCAGCACTCGAATGTTACCCACTTGCCATCGCCGCTGCCGCTCCCCTCCCCATCCTGGCCCATGTTAACCAGTTTTTAATCATTCTACCGTGTGATTAATTAGCGAGGGAGGCAACCCTGGCAGAAGTATAATAGACTTCCTGAGATCGTTTCGAGCGTACCGACTACTCTCTCCGAGATAATATATCTATTGTTACGTAAACGCGACTCTCCGGTAAAGATTAATCGTCTTCCTCGTCCATAAGATCCTTTGTAATCGTGACTTTGAGGGTGGGCGAGTGGGGGAGGAGAGAGAAAGAGAGAGAGAGAGAGAGAGAGAGAGAGAGAGAGAGAGAGAGAGAGAGAAGTTCGATTCGAGAGAATCGAAGAGCTATGGGAGATTCCAAGAACATAGATCATCTCGAGTTTATTAACCATCGCGGAACAGTGTACCATTTTACGAACTCATAGCTTTCTACCGTCAACACACATGTATAAAATGAGGTGGCGGATGGGAATGGGGATGGGGACGGGGTTTGAGGGGGAGGTGTTCGGAGAAACGATCGCGATAACCGAAGCCTTTGATATAATTATTCTCTCATGTAAATAAATAATAATCGAGCCAACAAAGCCCAATGCAAATAGTATATAAATAATAGCGGGGTGCCGTAGCACATTGGAAAATTTATTCAGCTTCTCGGCCATTGAATTCATTATTTCGTTTATTCAAAACGAATTTGATAATAACCAATCCACTTCGGTAAGCAACGGCAGCAAGTGGTGGTTGTGTGATGTTGATGGTGGTAGAGGTACTGATGTTGCTGGTGCTGTTGCTACTGGTGGAAAAGTTCGAACGGACTTTAAATTAAGCTAGATCATCCTGGATTATAGTTATACCACTTACCTACATGCTTTCCCTATAGTTTCCCTATAAAAAGCGGAGTTTTACTTAACGCGAATATCACACATCTCTACTTCTCTTGAATAGTTACCTTCTATCCAGGCCATGCCATTCTCATCGCCAAGACCGGTTAAGAGATAGGGGATCCTATCCGCGAGAAACTCAGATCTTCCGTTTCATCGTCCTGGAATATCTAATTTCCGCGGACGATTACTCGCACCGTCGGCACGACTTGAAAAGTATTTAAGATCGCACGTACGCGCGATTATGGTCGCCACGTTAGTCTCCCGTTTCTTCGATAGCGCTCGAAATAAACTTTCTTTTTCGCTCTATCACGATGCATAGGCACTGGTAACGTGTACGTGTTAACAGCCACGAACTTGGTAAGTTACTACTCTCTCTCTCTTTCTCTCTTTTTCTCTGTCTCTCTGTCTGTCTGTCTTTCTCTTTACAAGTGACATTTTCAAAAGAAACTTTGGTGCGAGAAGAAAAGGTTAAACTTTTACTTACGTATCTCTGGATTGCGTATGCTTCTAAATTTACAAGTTACCAAGATAAGAATAGCATGACGTGTGTTAAATTTGATCCTTAACACAAGAAATGACACATCCTTAACGTTCGATCAAAGTTACACGCAAATCACTTTACCGATATTACTAATATTCATATCAAAGACAAATGCAAGATCCTGCTTATTCGCAAATTTGGCCAGTTGTGACGCGAACAATTGTGGCAAGAACGGATTTCGCAACGTAGCATTTTGTTTGACGACCCAAGCTCTTAATTATTCCATTCGTGACACCGTTTTAAATTCATACGTGCTACGATCGATATCATAATAACGAACGTCATTGCATAGTTTTTCTTTTTTTCCTTTTTTACGCGGCTCGCACTTAAAACCGAGAGACATGTGAGAAAGTAAAGAAAAAGAAGAAGTAATTTAATTTTTCCTTAGAGTTTAGATATAAGCGAATACTCGAAGACAAAACTTTAAGAGTTATCGCTAGAGAAGATTAGGTATTCCATTCGAGAATGTAGTGGACGATAAGAGAAGTAAAAGGGGTTAGAGAGGGTGAGATAGATCCGGCTCGTGACATTCCCGTTGCCCAGAAGTGTGCCATGCCAGCACGTGCAACATACCGCAATGGCTTTCGTTCATTTTGAGTATGCCGAGTTAGCCAGGAATGTTAATAGAAAATACTCCATGTCGGGAGACTTTAATTATGAGGAGCGAATGGAGATCTCGCGACAATGTGGAAAAAGAGAAGTGAGAAAAGGCGCGGACGACTTATGTTACATATATGTACGTGGCTACCTCCGGAAGATGTTGGAAGATGTTAGTCCTTTTTTATCGGGCGTCCTAGAAACTAAAGTAAATCCCTTAACTTGGGCAAATCAAATCGATAACGTATCGTAGGAAATAACAAAATTGTTTCTCCTTGAGGATTTTCATAACTAGGAAAATTCTCAAAATAGTCGTCGTGCGCGTTCGAACGCGTTCGAGTTGAAACTTTGCCAACGTCGAATAGAAGAAACTCGTCCTGAATTCGTGGTATGAAAGAAGAAGAAATAATGGAAAATAGCCTAGAGATAAAAGAAAGAAAAAGAGAGAAACAGAGAGAGAGAGAGAGAGAGAGAGAGAGATCGATAATCGCACCTCTCGACAGAATTTATTTCGAGCTTATCGACCCGAAAAGATTTCCCGTTCGATCGTAATTAGCATAAAGTCGAATGTATTCGAAGGTCTGACAACGCAAAAGTGAGTTAAAAAAAAAAAAAAGAAAAAGAAAAAAGAAAAAAGAAAAAAAGAAAAAGAAAGGGGAAAAAAAATATGGTACTGAAGAAAAAGGGTCCTGACCCTGAATCGAGAGGGCGAGAATCGTACGGTGGTTGAAGCACATCGGTCGTCGAATAAACCTTTTCTTCTCTCTCTCTCTCTCTCTCTCTCTCTTTCTCTCTTGGCTGTGAAACGACAGTATGAAGTCGATTCTCGAAACGACCCTTCTCCGTCCAAGAGTCCCGTCGTAACGTTAAACTTGCGATTAAAATGCATTGCGTAAAATCGGGCGAAGCCACCTCTCTTCCCGTCTACCCTTCCATACAAGTTCCTCCCTGTGACGTTCCCACCCTCGTTCCAGCATGGCTTTAACTTACACCCTGTGCTTGCTTGCTTGCTTGCTTACTAGCTAGCTAGCTAGCCAGCTTTCTCAACGATCGCGACGTAGAATCGACTCTAGTTGATCGTCGTGAATCCGTACGGCCCGTGAATACGTACCGTTTAAACTGTAAGTAAGCAAAAGGAAAGGCACCTTTTCCTGTGAAAGAAGAGAAAATCTCAACGTTGTTTACTTTTAACGAGTCCGAAGTAAACGGTAACATTTTTTACGAGGGAAATTTAAAGAGAAAACGAGAGAGACAGAGAGAGAGAGAGAGAGAGATAGAGAGAGAAAGAGAAAAAGTATTGATTACACTTTCTGTAAATTTATTAATTTTAATTAATGAAGATAAACGTAAAAGACTATTGTCTATTAAAATTCGACAGATGAAGCCGTGCGACCCTGCCCCTGACCCCCGTACGTTATCAACCGTCAGTAATAAATTCCTTTTAAAGAACGTGAAGATTAATCCTCGGCTATTACAAAGTGCCAAGAAAATTTCAAGACGTGGATTCTCTACTCTCCCAGAGGAAAAATATGCTCACCTCTACGGTTCGAAACAACGTCGATGTTTTCGCTACGTTGTAAAGCGTAGGAAGAATTTATTGCCGCACCGGTGCCTATACGGTTTGTATTATTCGCGTTTCCATGAATTACTTCGTCGAATAATAAAAATACAGCGGCATCGTTTTCATGATACATGCGTGCTTTCGCGTCGCAATGATATCAAGCAGTACCCCTCCCTCGTCCTTCCACCCTTCACCACTCCCCTCCACAGAAAAGCATCGCGTTTATATTATTCATATTTATATCACTTACAAATCATATATACAAAATTCCTCGCTTCCCACCGCCATATCTCGCATTTTCGAGCGATTAATAAAGGAGAAAAAAAAAGAGTTGATATGAAAAATGAAAAAAAAAAAAAAAAAAAAAGAAAAAAAAAAGAAACGCTCCTGGTTAT
Source organism: Vespa velutina (assembly GCF_912470025.1). Classification (NCBI taxonomy): domain Eukaryota; kingdom Metazoa; phylum Arthropoda; class Insecta; order Hymenoptera; family Vespidae; genus Vespa; species Vespa velutina. The sequence goes on from NC_062211.1 coordinate 541,942, forward strand.
TTACTATCGTTTGTTTCAATGGCCATAAAAAAAAAAAAAAGAAAAAAAAAATCATCACAGATGCATCCTTGACGTGCTCTACTGTGGATCTACTTTATAATCGGTTTATTGACTCTACTCGTATCACGTATCTCCGCGAAAACATGAGTATAATTCAACTATTTTCAGGTATTTTTCAGTTCGATTATATAAATATATATATATATATATATATCTGCACTTTCCTGCTACTTTCGTATTTTTTTTTTCCTTTTTCATATTTTCCATACGCGTATAACGTCGATTAAAACGTGTAGTTTACTAGAATACATCATACACTCTTTCTCTTTCTCTCTGTCTCTCTCTTTCATTCTCTCTCTCTCTCTCTCTCTCTCTCTCTCACTCTCTCTTTCCCTTTTTGTTTTTGAATAATTTCTCTTTCATACTGATTGTGAGAAGCACATAGGCTTCATCGTAGTTAGCTATACGTGTCGTTCGATAATTTTATAATTCAGTGATTTTCACGAACGTACAATTTCGACGGATCCATTATTAAATCACGCTAATAATTCCCAATAGTTCGTTACACGGGAGAATCGAGGCTTTTTCTCTTTCTACCGTATAACAACCTAGTTGAGAGCATTTCACGTTCCACGGCAAATTTATTATTTAGAATCAATATTCCTTCGACCTCCAATTAAACTCCAGCGATAGTATCTATGCGTACTATTTTAATTAACGGATGTTACACGCTATCCCTTACGACCGATAAGATATTTCGTTCGACGTATAAAAGAATCGATAGATAAGGTCGATATAAAAAATTGTCCTAATACCTTGACAATTTTCAATTTTTTTTGTCTTCTCTTCTTTTCGTTTCTTTTTCTTTTCTTTTTTTTCTTTTTTTTTTTTTTTTTTTTTTTTTCTTTCAAAAAAAGTCTTCAAAAAATTATAAAAAAACTTACATATAACAAATACGACGAATCGATGAGAGAAATATTATTTTGTTTGAATAATATGATCGAATTGATCGAAAAGGAGAACACTCGATCATGTTAATAAAAAAAAAATATAATAATAATAAAAAAGAATTGTCGACGATCTTACGTAAGGGAGGGTAAGAGGGGGACTCTCTCGATCGAAAGATTTTCCTCGTGGATCCGTCGTTATGCGGAATGTATCGGTAACGGCGCTCGTAAGTTGGACATGCTAAGAGGACTCTGGAGTCCTATTTTTCGCGCAGCTTGAAATTCCTCTGGGTTTTCGGTTTTCTCTCTTTCTCTCGCTCGCTCATGTATAACGATGAACCTATGTAGATATTCTGATTCTCTCTTTCTCTCTCTCTTTCTCTCTCTCTCCCTTTCTCTCTTTCATTTGTTCTCTCGCTTTCATGTCCGCAAGCATGAACGCCGCGTGAATTTCCACATATGTTTATCGCAACTTTCCGCAGTCCGTCGGTTTGGGACCGATAATGTGTGTAACGTGTTAAATTGCAACCGTAAAATTAGAGTCTCCAGCCAGTGGTAAACTGTCACCGAATTGATCCACCCTATTCTTTACACCAACAAAAATCGACCAACGGCAATTATTATTCTTCTCTATTTTTTTTTTATCACCCCCGTTCTCCTATCCCTTTTCTCTCTTTCCTCTTTTTCTTTTTCTTTTCTCTTTCTTATTTTTTTTTTTTTTTTAGAAATCTTCATGAGCACGAAATCACGACTGTGATGAAACATAGAGTGAGAGAAAGAGAGAGAGAGAGAGAGAAAGGAAGAGAAGGAAAGAAGGGGGTAGCTACCCCTTAATGCGTTCTTTCGTCCCACGAGTCACATGCGTTCTGCGACTTTTTCGTATCCCTCCCATCCTCACCCTCCTCCATCCCTTCCCTTGTAAATATATACGCGTGTCGCGGACGATTTACGTATCCACCGACGCATTATATTTCGTTGGAATACGAGAAGAAACGAGGGTGAAATAAACTGACGGTATTCATTACTTATGACCTTGAAAAATGAAAGAACGTTGGTAGTAAGCAAGGTGTTTTTTTTTTTTTTTCTAACGCTTATAACGCGTGTTTGCTTAGTACGACACTTGGAATAATTGATATAAAAGAAACAACCCTTGTTATGAAAAATTCTCAAATGGTCTACGTTGGATTCCTTTTAATATTCCAACTTATTATAACCGATGCAATGCGGCCTGTGTAATAATATTTAGCGTAACCATACTGACTCTCTCTCTCTCTCTCTCTCTCTCTCTCTCTCTCTCTCTCTCTCTCTCGAACGTTAATAGTGTTCCATTGCAATTTTCTCGAGTTGTTCATATCACGTAGAAAAGGTTCTCTCTTTCTCTCTCTCTCTCTCTCTCTCTCTCTCTCTCTCTCTCTCTCTATTTTCTCTCTCTCTTTCTCTCTCTCTCTCTGTCCCCCCTCTCTCTTTGACGATTACTCGACATCACGGTAGCAAGGATAAAGGATGAAATCGTAACGGCGAAAATTTCGTTGCTCGGACCCCGATATTGGTATTCGCCGTAGCGAAATTACGAAGTACGTAGTCGACCACCAGAGGCATTTACATCGAAACCATGCTTGCTCTACGTAACTCCCTCGTATAGAATCGGTACAATGGATCATTTCGATTCAAACGTATCGCTTTTTGCAATAGCACCGAACGACAGAACAGAGAACATCATTTTAGCGTCTCCGTTACCAAGCTAATAGCTCGCTTTAAAGATATCCCACTCCCCTCTTTCCCTCCCTCCCCCCCCCCTGTCTACATTCGTTCGACTTTTCTTTCTTTCTTTTCTCTCTCTTACTCTCTCTAAAATACATACGTATTTTACCATATTCTTTTCTCGTAATCCTATCGCAAACGAATATTAAAATCCTTTCTGTCGTACAATCGATTTATTAATTTTTCCAAGGATATAATTCGATTTTAACTATTAAATATTAACAATAGAAAACGATAATCCCGTTTCGAAAGTGTATCCGATCGAAAATGACGTTCATGAAATAAATATCTTCGAGTAAAATTCTATAAATATTATCGACGAACGATCACTTTTCTATCATTAATAAAATATAATATAACAAACATTGCGCGTATATTTTTTTTATTTCCTATGACGTTGATTAAAAAAAATTTCATCCCAAAAAAAGGAAAGAGGGATCAGAAAAAGAGAGAGAGAGAAGGGGGAGGGGGCGGAAGAGAAAGTCGTAATGAAAATATTTACGTTGACACGAACGGATGCCGCGCATGAACCAACGGTGCACCTTCACAATGGCCATTAACCAAGAATGCAGTTTGCAAATGTGGCCGAACGGCCTCTCTTCAACCGGGATATTCGTGAAATATTTATCGTGATTTAATAAGCGATTAATCTAATACAATGGTTCCGCCTGTGCGGACGTAAATTCGGAATAATATTCGACGTGGTAATATATCCCCGTATGGTTATCAATGTTTTTGTTTCATTATCGGGCTCCACGCACAAAAGAGACCGCGGAATGTAGTAATGTAGAATGTTGAATGTTTTCGAAGGGGGATGATATGAGACGTAGTTTTGTCAGATGAATTTACATCATATTTTGAATATTTCGAAGATTCAAAAGGATAATAAAATGAAAGACTTATTCTTATACGTTCTTTTTTTTTTTTTTTTTTTTTTTTTTTGTCTTTTTTTCACCATAAAATTTAAACGTTGCATTTCGAAATAAGCGTGTAAAGGGTAAAAACGTACGTGTACCGATCGTTTGATATCGGAGTGTGATGCATCGATCTATTTATATTAGACGTTCGAGTAAAATATGGGGATTTTTTTTTCTTTCCTTCTATCTTTCTTTCTTTCTTTTTTTTTTTTTTTTTTTTTTTTTTTTAAGAAATGCGGAAACACCATACAAAAGTCTACAGCTCTTTCAAAACGCTAGACGAAGCTGAAAGGCGAATACGGAAAGAGTTGCCTCCAATGTTTCATGCAGTTAAAAGGCGCACTTCGATTGGATGTTCCATTCAAGAAGATATTGGAAAATATACGCTCGTCAGAAGTAAAGCGACCTGCATTCCCCGCCGGGAAGGAAAGAATCGTACCTTGAATACGACGATGACGACCAAGAAGAAGAAGAAGAAGAAGAAGAAGAAACGATGAGAAAGGATTTTTCATTTTCTTTCTCTCTCCCTTTTTGACACTCACCCTCTCGTACAATCTTAAAAAGTCATTGTAACTTTTAATCCCAATGAAGAGCCTTGATTTAATTCAATCAAAATATTTCGTTCGGTGGGACAACGTGTAATGGGAAATCTCAGAGATTAACACGAAATAGCATGACTTTAGTAATTTGTCGGCGGATCGAGAGAATGCGGAAGGAGAAAAAAACTACGGGAGAGCATTTTTTTCAATCTACGCTGTCAGACAACTCGTGAAACTCCATACAGGTGCGGTTACAACGGTGCTTCGCATAAATCTTGAACTTTGAAACGCGTACAGTACACACGAAGGTCTGTAGAAACTAAGAACTGTCTTCGTCGGGTTTATATCTCCCTCTTTCTCTCTTAGTCTTTCTCTCTCTCTCTCTCTCTCTTTCTCTCTTTTGCTAATTTACTCGAAAACTAGGATATACCATGCATTCTCGAGTTTAACGTTAACTTTTGGCCTGGCCGTAGCAGATTTCGTGAGAAAATGTTTCGTGCGTGCTTAAAGAGACTTAACGTTCAACGTCGTCGTTCAGCGTCGTCGTTCTCGTCGTCATCGTCGTCCTCATCGTCCTCGTCGTCCTCGTCCTCGTTCTCGTCGTCGTCGTCGTCGTCGTCGTCGTCGTCGGCGTCTGCGTCTGCGTTGCCGACGACGACGACGACAACGACAACGTATCGCGCGAGTGTCGCCGAAGATTAAATTGTGAAATTCGCCGAGCGGTAGCGCCGGAGTTGATTTACAGTGAATATAATCGCCAAATTAATCCTCCTACTTCTCGCCTGGTCTATCCACTCACAGCTTTACTTACTCTCTGCTTTATGGAGACGGGACGAGCCGAAAAAGGAGCAGAAAATTTCCTATCCTCGAATCCTACCGTAATTTTCACGTCTACGGAATATTTAATATTTAATTAAAGTTAAATGAACGTCGAAAACGCATTCCGTACGATCCAATCGCTACTTCGTCTCCCTCTCTCTCTCTCTCTCTCTCTCTCTCTCTCTCTCTCTCTTTCTCTTTTTCTCTTTTATTTTTTCCCCTCTCTTTCTTTTTTTTTTTTTTTTTTTTTTTTTTATTCCACCATTTTCTTTATCCCCCGCCAATCGACCACAATCCGCAGTTTTTCACAGTGCGATTTTCAATTCCGCCACGATGTTTTATTAATGCGCTTGCATTTCACGACTAGCACGCGCCTCCATCGGCACGTAAACGCTCGTAGGTAGGTAGCATTGCGCGGCCGAGTTGTCATCGATGCAGATAAGTCCGTCGCATCGCACGCTCGGTAATTTACGGTCGAAGGTTCGTTAATGCACGCTCGCTGAATAAATAATTTCCGTGGTCGCGCATTAACATCCCGCGAAACATTAATGCGGCATTTACGATCAACACCGGTAGCATTTTAATCGATAGTTGATTGAAAAAATATTTCCAACCCTTCTCTCTTAACTCCCTCCCTCCCTCCCTCTCTCTCTCTCCCTCTCTCTCTCTCTCTCTCTCTCTCTCTCTCTCTCTCTCTCTCTCTCTCTCTCTCTCTCTCTATCTATCTTTGTTTCTTCTTTTTTTTTCTTTATCGTTCCAAATACAGAAAAAAAAATATGATATTTTCGAAGATTAACGATAATTGAGAGCCGAGATAGTAGATTACTACTTTACTAAATGCAACATGCTTTTCCAACGACGTTAATAAATAAGTCGCGTTTAAATTTAAATAACATATGTGTCCGACGAATGCCGAGTGCCAAAAGTCATTAGCAACGATGAAAGAATTTAATTACGATCTCCCAATGTCGAGTAGTATAGCGACGGTCAATCGTTCAACGCGGAAAGGAACGATGCGAATTACCGTTTCATGGGGAAAAAAAGGAAGAAAAAAAAAAAGAAAAGAAAAGAAAATGAAAAACCTTACAATTTCTCAAGAATGATCTATGAATGTTTTTCTTTTCTCTCTCTCTCTCTCTCACTCTCTCTCTCCCTCTCTCTCCCTCTCTCTCTCTCTCTCTCTCTTCTTATTCCTTCGGAGCTAGAAATTATTATCAACGTTCATCGGCCGTAAATATCTCGGGAATTAATAACGAGAGATCGTTCGAGTTAAATCGAATCGGTAGACGTATCTCATGAAATCTATAATAAATCCGTTCGATTCGGCAGCTGCGAAATTCCGTGCGAATTAATCTCCTCGATTAAAGGTATTAGCACGAGGATTCGTTCGACTCGTCGAAACGTTATTTATTGAAAAACGTATTTTTAACTGTTTTTTGATGGTTGGAAGAAGAAAAAAAAAAAAAAAAAAAAAAAGAAAGAAAAAAAAGAAAGAGAAAAAAAGAAAAGAATAATAAAAAAAGAAGAAGGGAAAAAAAACCGAGGGAAAAAAAGAAAAGAAAAGAAAAGAAAAGGAAAGAAAAGAGAAAAAGAAAAATTAGCGGGGGAACTCTCTTTTACGGTTCCGTGGACTTAACGGCTCGATCGAATTTGTTTTGTTTTTTCTTTTTCTTTTTTTTTTTTTTTCCTTAAAATAAAATTCTCTCCTCCGAATGTCATTAATTAAATTGTTCGCGGAAAAAAAAAAAAAAAAAAAGAAAAAAGAAAAAAGAAAGAAAAGAACAAGAAGAAAGAAGAAGGAAAATGTATCGGAACCAACCAAGTTCATACGTTTCGAAGTTTACTTACAGAAAGTGTAGAGGGGATAGCAGGATCTTCGATGGGAGATCAAAACGGGGGAACCATCCGTCGTCGTCTACGTCGACGTCGTCGTCGTCGTCGTCGTCTTCGAATGGAGCAACGATCGAACTGACTCTTGGATGCTCGGGAAAAGCTCTCAAAGAGAGCGTGTGCACGGTATATCCGAGGAGTTTCCGCTTACCGAAGTTCCTTCAAAAGTCACCGCTTTTTTTATACGAATACGATAAGAGCGTAAAAGCTAGGGAAGTTTATACGTCGTCGATGGTGAATATGTATATATATATATATATATATAAATACATATATATATATATATATATATATATAAAAAAGAAATGTAGAGAAAATGGAACGATCTAGAGGGCAGAGTTTTTGAAAACAGTCGATATTATATCTTCGGTGAAAGAAAAGTCTTTCCTCTCTTCCTCTTTTCCCTTTTATGGGTATTATATCTTCACTTTCTTTTATATCTCACCGATATCACTGTCTCTTTCTTTCTCTCTCTCTCTCCCTCTCTCTCTCTCTTTCTCTCTCTCTCTTTTTCTTTTTCTTTCTAGATCTTTTTTAGTCTCGGCAATGATTTCTTTCAAAACATCAAAATAATAAAAATATATTTATTATACGTAGTTTTCTTCAAACACTATCCCGTAGAAAGAAATAGAGTTAACGATTAACGTTTAACGAATAACACTCGAAGAACTTTCTCTTACGAATTTTAATCGAGAGAAAATTTATTAGAATTATTATATCAGAAGTTCGTCGAAAAATTGTATGAACTTGTGGTAAATAATGCCTCGTAAATTATTTGAAAATTCTAAGATATATTACGCATGTAGGCGTAAAATAGACGAGATGACGACTACGAGAAGGAGGAGGGCCAACTAGTCGCAAAGAGAGGGAATCGACGACGGTTTCGCGAGGACGTCGCGACGACTGGCGAACGCAGACTGACTCGAACCTGAGCCACGGCGGCTCTCACTCTTTCCCTCCCTCCCTCCCACCCTCTCACTCTCTCTCTCTCTCTCTCTCTTTCTCTCGACGTGACGCGCCGCGACGCTGCTCGTCCCTGCTACCCTCTCTCCCCTCCCTACCTCACTCTCCCTCTCCCTCTCACTCTCTTTCTGTTCTCCCTCTCTAGCTACCCTCATCGTTCCTCCCATTTTACCTTCATCTTCCTCTCCCTCTTCTTTTCTCGCTTTCCTTCCAACTCTACTTGCAACGCGCTCCTTCTTAAAACTCCTTCCTTCTTCTTAAACCATCTCTTCCTTCACCCTCCTCTTCCTCCTCCTCCTCCTCCTCCTCCTCTTTCTCTTTTCCTTCCTGTTCCCTTTTTCTATCCTTTTTCTTCCTCTTGACCGCACTTAATGCATAGGGAAAGATTCCGCTCTTCGTACGGGCCCTCAAATCATGTTAATCTTTGAAATATCTTGCGAACGGAAAGAACGAAGAACGTTCGTCTAGTATTCCTATATTTGAGTTTTTATTTCAACATTTTACCGAGGATACGCCGTCCATCCATATAATTGACTCTTCGTCGCGCCTGCGAATTCGGTCTACTTCGATTCTGTCGTTTTAGAGCTGGCTTTTCATTCGATGGAACGGCCCGGCACGTTCTAAGGGTGGAGATTGGGATAGTTCTAGTTTGGGAAGTGAGAAAGAGGGAGGAAGAGAGAGAGAGAGAGGGAGAGAGAGAGAGAGAGAGAGGGAGAGGAGGGGAAAGAGAGAGAGAGAGAGAGAAAGAGGAAGTGAGAAAGCGAGGGTGAACGTAGACTCGTAGGAGGAGGGGGTGGAGCGTCAAACTCGAGGGATGCAACAGTTGCTCATCTCGTGGCGACCACTTGACTACGAACGGGCCTATCGTCCTGCATTCTTCCTTTCAAACTCATCGTTTTTAATGTTTTCGCAATATCGATCGTATCTCAACGTTCAATTAATTAATGGATTATTACAATGAGTAGAAATATTTTCTGAGCCTGAGGATGATTCGAAAGAAAAATAAAAAGATAAAGGAGAAAAGAAAAATAGAAACGATACTCGAAACTACGTACTCTTTTCTACGATTATCCGATCTTTTGCATTTTTTAAACTACGAAGAATTTAATTTTAAAAGCAATCCCGAATAATAAAAAGAGCCAGTGAGAAAAATCAGATAGATTTCGAGATAGACGAGCCCGTAGAATACCGAAAGAAAAACATGTAGAAACAGAGAAAGCACACGGCGAGGGCAGAGAGAGAGAGAGAGAGAGAGAGAGAGAGAGAGAGAAAGAGAAAGAGGAAGAAAGAAGAAGGGATGCAACAGTTGCTCGGGCTCGTCTTTTGCTACTCGTCTTGGAGCCGTCATCGGTCATGTAGAACTCGCGAGAAATGATAAACCGTCGACTACGAAGGTACGTGCTCTCTCGCGTGCATCCACGAGGAAATATCTTCTTCCTTCATGGTTTTTCGACTTTTTATTTCTCATTTTATACATAGAATTTATATAACTATGTATAAATAACTCGTATAACATGTCCGATGTAATACACACTCTTATCACTAGTAACGAACTAGACAATACCATATTTTCTAATATAATATTATCTGACAAGACAAGACGTAATTAGGCTTGCTTGCATTTTTCCTTTTTTCCTTCCTTCTTTCTTTCTTTCTTTTTTCGTTCATCTCCTCTTTTTCTTTCTCTTTCTTTTTTTTTTTTTTTTTTTTTTTTTTTTTTTTTTTAACATAAGAACAAAACAAAAAGAAATAAAAAAAGAACAAAAGAAAAAAGTACGATAGAGTTTTTAATGCATCGCCCTTTTCTTCTCTCTCTCTCTTTCTCCTCCCACCAAGTGCGAAAATCTCATCGAGAAAGTATATATATATATATATATATATATATATATATATATATATATATATTTCTATGACACATCGGTACGGGCAACGTCAGCGTACATTTTAACAACGTTTCATCTCCTTCTTGTTATCATCGGGTGGTCTACGAGCGAATACGTTTCCTCGTAAATACATACGTATGTATGTATGTCTATGTATATATATACGACGTATCAGAGAAAAACTTTTGAAGGAACCGACGAGAGGCAACCGAGAACGTCGAGCAGTTGTTTTGCACGCAACCCTTTCATATGTCCCCTAGCGGAGATGAAAGATGGGACAAAGAGGAGTTCGGTTTCGAGTTGAATAGACGGAAAGAGGGTAGATGGAAAGACGAGAAGGGAAACCCGAGAAAGGAAGGGAGAGAAAGAGGGTGGGTGGGAGAAAGGGAGGGAAAGAGAGAGAGAGAGAGAGAGAGAGAGTGAGAATGAGGCAAGAGACGCAACAGTTGCTCGTCGTACGCTCCTACGTTACGTTGTGAGCTGTCCTCGCTACTCTTTGCGTATCTCCGAAAGCACAAAGAATCACTGTTTGCCTTTTCACGTCTCCCTTTTGCGACGCTCTGACACTATACAACGACCCTACAGTGGGTCATCCCTTTTTTTTCCTTCTTTATCGTTAAAATAATTGTAAATCGCTTCTTCCCTTCGTCCGTCACTTATTCTTTATGTACATCTGAAATTTTTCACATTTCTCTAATCTAGATATTACAGGGAGAAAACTTTTCCATTTCTTTATGTGTGTGTGCGCACCTGTGTGTCTGTGTATGTGTGTGTGTATGTGTGTATGTACATGTCTGGAGAAAGGGGACAATATTTATCCTCTTCCCATTTTAACCTTCCTTCGAAAAAAAAAAATAAATAAATAAATACAATAAAATATTCATCAAATACATAAATAATCAAATATCTTTATGATTTCATGAACCAACTTGTATCTCTATACTCGAACATTAAATTATATTCGAATATACGGAAAAAAAAGAGACTTTCGTGTAACTTCTTTTATTATCTTCTCTCTTTTTTTTTTTTTGTTCCTTTTTTATTTTTATATACTTATTTCTTATTCTTTTTTTTTCTTCTTCTTCTTCTTCTTCCTTTTTATAATCAAGATTCGATCTAATCGATTACCCGAAGCTCCAGTCGACTATCCGCAAGACGTGTGTACGTGTATTTATATCGCGGTTTCCCGGAGCGTTCCGGTTTTCATCGAATCCCGCTAGTTAGGTAGCGTATTGTAAAAGCGGAGAGACGGAAAGTGGCGATGGTGCAGCTGCTAGCGCGGATGCAACAGTTGCTCGTCTGTCGCCTCGCCAACCTTCTCTCTCTCTCTCTCTCTCTCTCTCTCTCTCTCCCTCTCTCTCTCCCTTTCGCTTTTGCTCTCTCTCTCTCTCTCTCTCTCTCTCCCTCTCTCTCGCCGGAGCAGTGCTCTCACACCCACACAGAAATACGGTCATACGAGTAGACAGAGAGGCACACACGTAGACGAGAGTAACGCCAGGATGCCGCGTCAGGACGCCGCCGGAAGGAGGGTGGCGTCGCGACGCGTCGCTGCGCCCGTCCACAGCTTTATGTTCCTCTTGGGAATTCCACTCTCACACCATCTTCGATCCACCATTTCTCGGCACTGATCCACACATATACACATACACATACACACACATACATGCGGTCATAGACGTGCGCTCGCGCGCTCGCACCCGCCCGCCCGTTAACGTGTATGAAAGCGTAAATGTGTTCAGAAACGACGCCGAGCGCTAAACGTCGGATGTCGGTGCACAAAGGCCGGCTGATGAGCTAGATGCGAAAGTTGCCGGCGATAATTATTATTGTTAGCAACGGTGTCGGCGTACGTACGATCCGTGCCGGTTGAAACTCCTATCCGGTCGATATGCTATCGCCTCTATCTCGCATGCTCCCTGGCGCCGACAGGGTGTTCGTTCAACGAAACATATGAAAGGGGGAGAGAGACAGACTTAAAACTCGAAAGAATATTAATTAGGGTTGCGTCGATTGGTAATACTGATCGATGATGATGGATCGTCGATACCATACTCTACGAGTCATAATCATTTGTATCATTACTTATCATGATCATTCAAATGTGTCCGATTGTTCTGTCAACTTGGTGTACTCGTTGATGTGAAAAAAGAAAAAAGACAAAAAGACAAAAAGACATGCAGCAAAAAATAAGACATGCAAAAATTGTTTTCTCGATAAAAGAAATAACGCTGTTATAATCTCCCGCGTATTGAAGCGAATCGTGTGACGCTATTACGTTTAAATTATTTTCGAAAAAGAGAAAGAGAGAGAGAGAGAGAGAGAGAGATCTTGTTCAACGGTGTCGTTTCTATCTGCCACGGAAGAACCGCGCAACCAATCCCACGAGTGCGATTTGTAAACGAGTTGTATTTGTTGTTAATGCGACGTAATACATGGCGTATGTGGAACGACAGAAATTACACCGGTGGGCTCGATGTATTCCTATCCTAAAAGCAAAACGGCTTTTAAATACGTGAAACGAAACGACCTTTGAGCTGATCTCTTCGCTTTTACATGAGAGACCCTCGCCGATAATCGAAAGTCCATCCGTCGGATCGAGCTCTTTTCCGTTTTGCGAAAAAGTCGTTCTCGGAGGTCGCACGAGACAGTAAATTTATATACTGAAACCCGAGAGTGTGAGTGAGAGAGAGAGAGAGAGAGAGAGAGAGAGAGAGAGAGAGAAAGAAAACACGTCTCGATATTTTACGGCCGAGCGTAAATTTTATACATAAATTTATCCTTGCGCTCTCTCTTTTTAATATTTCGAAAGATGTAGATATGTAGAGATACCTGTATAGGTATACGTACACTTCAAACCGATCCATTTCCGATCGAACTCTAGCGCAGAAATCGTATTGCAATAGGCCAGTAACAGCTACGGTACTAGGCATTGCGCCGCAAGCGGAAAGTTTTCCGTCGTTTATTGGATCAACTTCTACGGCCGTCGACTGGATACACGCAACGTTTTGACGTTCGACCGATCGCAATAGAAGGGAATATCGAGTGGACCCACAAATTACGTTCGCTCGATCAACAACTAACAATTCCATTGAACGCCAGTATATTGTGCATGCGTATCTGCATAGAAGCCGCGCGACACTCTTTGCTTCTCTCACGCTCTCGCCTACAAATTCTCTTTGATTAACGAGAAATGAAACATTTTTCTCGTATCTTTCTCTCTCTCCCTCCCCCTCTCTCTCTCTCTCTCTCTCTCTCTCTCTCTCTCTCTCTCTCATCCCGTTCCTCCCATTTATACTTATTCTACAATGTCCATCAAATTTCCAGAAACATAATATATAATCGCTCGTATGGTATTTAATACAACAATGCATATGTAGTTTAAAATATTAAAAAGCCCCTGTTATCGATCGAAACCGGCCATTGAATGCGACTCCGAAATGACGTTCCATTTATTCTGAAATTTCGTATAGGAACAATCGATCACAATTTGAACGAGCATAGCGAGCTCTAGCAACTTTGTTCTCAATACCCGGGCGCATCACGAGTGTGTATGAGTGTGTACACGCATTATTATAAACAAAATTGAATAACAAAAAGTCACTTTTTCATCGATTCTTTCCTTTGATGAAAATTTCGAAAATAAAAAAAAAAAAAAAAAAAAACAATAGAAAGAAGAAGAAAAAGAAAAAAACAAATTAAAAAGACATATATATATATATATATTAGGGGGACCGGAAAGTAATGTCGCTTTCTTAAATTAAATACAAGCGAATAAATTTTTAACAAGTTTTTATTTTTAATCGCAATCAAATATCGACATGCGCAGAAACGACATTACTTTCTGGTCCCCCTAATATATTTTTTTTTTGTACCCAAATATTGCGCGTACAAAAAATTTTTCAAATGATTTACGCAAAAGTACTGAATATCGAAAGATCATTATTGATCACAAAGATCTATCTATAGGAGAATCGCGATAGGTTCTCGATAAGACGTTCCTTGTTCTCGATCGTAAGCGTGATTTGCGATTAGGTAGGACGTCGATGCTTAATCCGAATAGTCCGAAGGTACTCGGCCGTCTAGGATTACATGGTCGCCACGAAGGTATCTACAAGATATTCCCGCGTAACCGCAGACTGAAGAATAGACGTGCTATTCCGTGTAGAGAAACTACCGCCAATTCCTAACCCAAACTACTCCGGACTCTCTTGTACGAGCTGGATTACATTACAGCCGCGTGAATAATCCGCCAGGTAGTTACGCGCCCGAAAATAGCGCGGACCACGCGCTACAAGCCACCTTTCCCCCCCTCCTCTCTCACCACTCGCTCTCCCGTCCCCTTCACCCTCTTTTCCCCTCCCCTCCCTGGAAACAATTCCGTGCATCTGCGTAATTTTACAACGGTACACAGTACTCTCTTTCTATTTCTCTTTCCTACATTATACAGGTCCTAGCAAAAACGTTGATAAAGTTTCCAACCACGTGATAAAGTACAGCGACGAGGTTGTGCTTTTCGAAGAACACAAAAACCAACTTACTTTTAATAACGTCAATCAAATTAGTCAAATATCGTATACTACGTGTTATCCTACACCGTAAAACGTCTTCTCTTCTTCCCCGCCTAACCATTCGCCGTCCTCCCCCCCTCCTCTCTCTCTCTTTCTCTTTCTCTTTCTCTCTCTCTCTCTCTCTCTCTCTCTCTCACTCTCTCTCCCTGCCCCCACGCGCCCACAAATTTGAATTACTTTATCTCGACCGGTATATATACTATAGCAACTTGCGCGATGTTATTTTGATTCTATTACTTTAACAAATCTCCAAGATTTCGTGGGCAAAAATTTTAATTAAAAGCGCTGGCAACTTGCGCTACGCTTGAAAGGAAGAAAAAAAAAAGAAAAAGAAGAAGAAGAAAAGATAAGGAAAAAGAAAAATGAAAGGAAGAAAATGTAATTCCTCGGAAACAATTGGAAGACTTCGTCGTACTTATAAAATAACAAGAATCTGCATAAAGTCAAGCGTTTCGATCGAGCACATTCGGATGCTTAGTTGATTCGAGTCGATACGCAGTTTCCCTTGGCTTTCTGGAAGCAAGTAGCATCGACGACGCTGTCATAGACCGGATGTTTCTCAAGCCTGCAGCAACTAATGTCAAGAAAGCGGTCAACACGAAATAGCCATCGGAAATTTGTCGATTGCAAGAGCAACTTGAGCACGTTCGTATATATCGGAATCCACGCAGATGTTCCTGATCGGACAAAGTTACGGTGTCGTAGTTGAGAGGTAACGTTTCCGGATGACTCTAACGCGACAGATTCTACTTCGAGCCGTGAACGCATTGTTCCTCACTCAGCATCAGCATCTTTTTGAATAGATATCGTGAATAGTAAATTTCATAAATTATATTTTAAAGAAGAAAATATATATATATATATATATATATATTTTTAAGAAAAAAAAAAACAAACAAACAAAATGACGACTCATAATCCAAGAATTGAACCGTTGATTTTGAAAGTGAGAAAGAAAGTTCATTTTGTGAGAAAAATTATTTCTCATTACAAATTACCATAAAATTTATACTTTTAATAATCAATTCACAATAAATATCTTTTAATATCATTATAAATTTGTTATTAATAATTTCAATTCGACTACGATATTTATTGCGAATATTAATTTTAAAAGTGAAACAAATCCATTGGTGCATAACAAAATCATAATTTTTTTCATTTAAACACGGATAATCATTATTGTTTATTAAATTTACATGAAATAAGACCACAAAAAATATAAAATAAATCTATATTACTGCTTATCAATATTTTTTTTGTTTTGTTTTATTGTACCATTTCGAAAGAAGTGTGAAATGTTGAAATAAAACAAATAAGTAAATAAATAAAACATTCAATTTTTTTGTTATTATAATTAATATTCCATTCAAGGAAAATCAATTTTTTTCAGCAAATCATTGTTTTTAAAAGTAAGGCAAATCAATTGGCCCACACTCAAACCATGATTTTTTTCACCTAACACAGATAACCATTAATTGAATATTAAATTTACATAAAATAAGATCACAAAAAATATAAAAATGGTCTATTACTGCATGCCAATATTTTCAAACCCATTCAAATGCAAAACCATTTAAATATCAAGGAATAACATAAAATGGACTTGTACCAATTTCAAAATTAACGCCTTAATTATCTAACGTGTCTTATTGAATTTAGCTTAAATAATTGTTTCTCATTGGACCGGTACTAATATCTATACACAAAGTTTTGACTTTATTTAAATCATTGTATAATAAAGTTGCGGATCGTGAGAGACGAAGGGCTCGACGGCGTAGTACAACTTGCCGCCGCACTATCACAGAACATAGATGAGGGGGGTCCCTGTGATTTATGTACCACAGCGTGTTCTAATGGGGATTAGTAAACGAGGTCTGGCTGATTTACACGGCTCACCAGCGCCAGTACGCTACCATAACGTCAGAAAAACGATAATTTGAATTTCCAAACGAACGGGCAGGCCCTCTCGAAACTTCTTTCCTCCGATGAGGATCGAAATGCTTTAATACGATTTCGAAAGTGCACGAACTACCTATATATATATATATATATGTATATATATATATAGCTGGTACTTTATATTATAATTACGCGCTCGTCGTCGTTCGTCCACGATCTTAATATCATAATCGATGCAAATCCGATTTGCATTCGCGACATACGTTCGCCAAGTTTTTAACGTCGCGATGCTTGTAACTTAGTTAAATGCATTTAATCACCGTCCAGGTTTAATTAGACTAAATACGCTTACACTTCATGAACGATGCAAACAGAATTTGAAGTTTCCGGGCATTAGTTTATTTCAGTCTCTTCTTTCTTTTTTTTTTGTGTTTTATTTATTTTTTTTTTTCTTTTTTCTTACTTTTTTTTCTTTTTTTTTTTTTTTTTTTTTTTTTTTGTCACATGACAAGCTTTTCACACGATATTTGTGAATATACGTTAACTCGTTTACTTATCGGAGAAAACAAAATTCATCGTGCCATCGAATCGCGACAGTATTACCTTGCCATAAATAGAAGGAGAAACATCGTCGAACTATTTTTAATGTAATTGAAAAATTACGTTAAATTAATTCAAATCATCGATAGAATCGACATAATTCGAGATTCTTGCCGTTATCAATTTAACGATTAATAAGTTTTCTACGATTTCAATTTAAATATTACATGTAAAAGTTATAAATAAACATAATAAAGAAATCCTCGTCGGATAATCTTATAATAATTCGAATAATCTAAAATACTTTATCGCTCCTATCGTTCCATATAAATATATATATATATATATATATATTTTTTTTTTTGTTTTTTTGTCACATTTCTACACATTCACATGCAAAAGACTTCTCGTTCTTGCAAACGTTCCTCTTCCGATGTTTCTACCAGTCAACGTTTACATTAACCTCTCGCATTGTAAGTCTCGTAGAAAAGCTCGCAACGTCGAGGCAAGGGCCCCTTTGGATCTTTGGATCGTCGAGGATTTCGATCGGCGGGTAGTCACGAAGAGAAAAGGGAGTCCACGTGTTCGCACCCACCGCACCGTATAATACATAATGTTCTTGCTAGCTCGTAGAATGTACAAGGTTTCGGTTCGTACATCCATCTCCCGTGTCATAAGCACACCAGGTCTCTTCTACCGGCGAACGGAAAGGAAGATGAGGAGTAAGAGGAAGAGTATGGCGATGAGAGGGAGTGTGGAGCTAAAAGGTAGCGCCGAGGTAAAACATTGTCGATTTTTCTTGCATAGGTGTTATGTGTTTTTGATAAATGGTGCTTCGACTATCGGCTGTGGCTGTAAGGATGATGTGCTGCTGGTTGAAGTCGATCATAGAGAGGAGAGAAAGGTGAGGAGAGAGAGAAGAGGTCTCGGTTCCTATTCCTCCTCCTCCTCCTCCTCCTCCTCCTCCTTCTACTCCTACTCCTCCGAAACGAGTACGATCGCCTAGCCATTGTTTTCGCGAGAGAATTTTCGTTAATAATCATTCTTGGCCGCTTTAATACGCGTACTCTAACATCCGGCCGTCGGTGAAATTAACCTAATGCTTGGATACTAAACAGAAAGCGCGCGCGAGATAGAGAGAGAAAGAGATATATATCTCTTTAGCGGCCGCGTCGCTCTTCCTTAAGTTTAGCAATTCGCTTACTATTATACTACCTAAACGCTATATATATTCAAATTTTCCTAGATAAATTATCTTACGTTTTAAGAGAGTTGATATTAATAGCTTCGCCTAATGATTTAAATGATGACGCAATGACACTCGAAAAATCTTTGAACAATAGGGGAAAAAATAAAGGTGAATGCGTGAATGAAAGCATTGTGTTTCTTGTTCACGAATAAAAAAAAAAAAAAAGAAAAAAGAAAGAAAGAAAGAAAAAAGATCCTCGAAAAAAGAAAATAAAAATACGATCCTCGAGAAAAATTCCTTTTTTTTTTTTTTCTTTTATATCTCTTCCCCTCTCCTGCCGCTCCCACCTCCACCACTCTACCCCCCCCCCCGTTGCCGTTTTACTTATTTCTTCAAACAGTTAGAGGTATGGCTTCACTCTGAAAAATATTACCATACATGCATAAGTAATCAAGACATTTGAGTGTTTCCATTTAAGTGCCCCTTCGCCTTATACCGATGTCACCACTGTCTGTAACAAGATATATTTTCAAATATTTCCTGAATTTACAAATGGAACAGTCGATTACACGAAATGATTTTCAACGAACTTTCAAAGGTCAAAATAAAAGAAACGATTTATTCGCAAAATTAATTGCGAATACGTTCCAAATTTGATCTCGTCCCTATTAACGCGCCTAATGATTCATGGCTCGTGGTCCCTTTAAAAAAAAAAAAGAAAAAAAAAGAAAGAAAGAAAGAAAGAAAGAAAGAAAAAAAAAGAAACAAGAGAGAGAGAGGAGAGGAGAAAAAATGAATCGATTAAAAAAAAAGAGGGGGGGGCTACTATTCGAATTGCGAAACGAAAGTAACCGACCGTTTAACGTGAAGGTCCGGCGCACATTAGAGCCGCTAAATGGCCATTTCCTTGGAAGGTGCGTCGCATTAATATCGATCAGTTTTCTTGAAAGGAACGTCACATCAATATCAATTTATGCCTATGAGTAATAAAGGATCGCGTGCTTACTGCCATAGGGAAGTCGTGTCCCATCCTCCCCTACTTCTCTCTCTCTCTCTCTTTCTCTCTCTCCCTCTCTCTCTCTCTCTTCTTCTCTTTCCCCCCTTTTTCTAACTCTCGCTCCAGTACCATCCTAAAGCTTACCCTACCGATACATCTCTCATATTTTCCCTGCTCACCCCTCGTTCTTGTTCGATCGTATTAACTCCCTTGATTGTCCGTCCATTTCCCAGCGTGAATCAATTAATTCGAACTACGGTCGATCAATTGATCGACGACGAAATAATCGAGGTTAAAATTATATAGCTACGTGACGATAAAATAAGGAACAAAGAAGAAAGTTTGTGCTTCAATAGAACGAAATAAACTTTCTTCTCGGGGAAAATTAATCGAAAAATAAGACTATCCGATCGATATTAATTCGGAGAAAGAGAGGGTTGGTTGGTGGTCGTACATATTTTCGTACGCGACTGAGTGAAACAGAGAGAAGGAGAAGGAGAAGGAGGAAGTGCGAGCGAGCGAGATAGAAAGAGGGGGGAAAGGAGGGAGGGAGAAGGAGAGAGGAAGGAAGAAATCTATACCTTTTTCATTCCACCGGCAGAGATAGAAAATAAACGTACATTCATTGACTACATCGAAAGAGAAAATATACCTATTCAAAGACTTTCGTTACCTACTCCACTCAGATAAATACACCATCTTCCCAGCTATTTAATTAATCGACGAATGAAATACGAAGAAAATGTATTGAAAATATGTCGACGTGGGGAAAAAGGGAGAAAGAGAGAGAGGGGGTGAGAGGGGAGAGGGGGATAGAGGGGGAGAGTCAAAGAAGGTAAGTAGTAGAGTCATTCCTCCGAGCAGAGCCATATTCCTTAACTGAAATACACTTAAAAAGAAAGAGGAAAAAAACTAAGAAGATGCAAAAAAGAGAGAGGAAAAAAAAAGAAGAAAGAAAAAAAGAAACAGAAATAACGTAAAGAAGCATCGGGAAAATTTGCGTTACCTATACGTGCAAAGAAATTTAAATTGCCATCGGCTTCGCGCGTTGAGATACGCCGTGCTCGGTTGTATTAAAAAAAAAAAAACTGCTCGTCGAGCGATGTGAATATTCTGAGAGAATTCTCGACGAAAGTGAGTCAAAAGGACATCGTGGTTTTTGCCTCTCGTACTCTTACGATTTTCAATGAGCTCTCGTCCTCGTCTCGATCAGGCGCGGCTGATCATCTTAAGAAACAGAACCGTTCTTTACAAGTGAGATTCATTTTCGCGGTGAAAAACAAATCAAAATTTTCTTATTAATCGACATCAACAAATGAACTCTCTCGGACTATACGTAAAAGCATTTTTCCAAAAAAAAAAAAAAAAAACCAAAGAAAAAAGAGATAAGAAAAGAAAGGAAAAAAAGAAAAATGAAGTAACATCCAATGTTGCAATTTCCGATGAGTAATCACGTTGCGATTAGAAGACCCATTTTGGGTGCGGTAATACGAGCACGGCAGGTCTTTGTTAGTCGATACTACCATGAGATAAGCCGCTCTTGATAACCAGAGGTCATTCTATCTAAAAATGATCTTTTCCTTTTCCTTTTTCTTTCTTCTTTTTTTTTTCTTTTTGTTAATTTCTAATTTTCTTCGAAATCAAAACGTATCTCTCGTATCACTTGATTATAAATGAAAAATGTTATTAAATTATGCGATAACTATTGGAAAGATTTAATTTGTGTTATTTACTTACTTGCTACTTGAAAAGTTTTATGATGGCACGAAAAAATACTCGTCGGTGCTCTAAATCGAAATTGTGATATATTGATCCATTGAAGATTGCGTATTATCTCATCGACGATCTTCCATGATTCACTCATTTTTAATTCACGATAGAATCGATAAAATAATAATAAAGAAAAACATTCGCTAAGAAAGCTCACCGATTCTCTAATATCTAACGATTGTGACGGAACGAATACTAAATTTATAATATTTAAAATCTTATATTAAT